>NC_050524.1:22894684-22941449 GCF_002922805.2 Oryzias melastigma | reverse complement strand
ACTTGAAAATAATGCTCACATATTAAAACACATTATCAGAATAACTCTCTTAAAAAACTTGACAAAAAATTGTCATTGTCATTGGAAAAAGCCTGCAGAAGTGCCGTAGGTGCTACAGTCGGCGGGCCATAAGCTCCCTGCTCCGCTCCATTCTGATGCATCCACTTGCAGACAACTAGATCCATGTACGTCTTCATTTTCCTCATCTGAGTTGGCATCTGGCTCAAAACTCTATAGCTCCAGTGTTGCTTGTCATTTTTGTTGCACCAGTAATGTTACATTAGGGTTGTAAGGGCTATTAGGGGAGTGTAAACAACGGAATGATGGCAAGTTGAGGAAAGTGTACTCCACACCAACATTACCTACAACTCAGCGATGAATTTCTAATAAACTCCTGGCGCTCTGCAGAAACTTTGTTCAAGAAAATGACTCAGGTTTTCTGATTTTGGGTAAAAACTGCATATTTATTATTAAAAGATCGCTAAAAATTATTTGAAAAATAGGTCAAAAGATGAATGGAGTTGGTCTTTAAGATATTTACTGAGGTGTTAACTAATCACTAATCTAAAAAAATCCTCTATTTGGTAAATTCATATAAAAACATTTAGAACCAAGACATCCAGAACCTTTTTTCCTTTTGCTCTGTGTAGCAATGTGAACCTGTAATCTTGAACTTGACTTACCTTGTTGATGAGGTGTTCAGTGACGACCTCTCGTAGGCCAGTGTACAGCTTCTCTCCATGTTTGTGGAGCACCATTGTATAGGCGTTTCTGTAAAGCTCCTCAAAGCTTAGACCGCTGTTGTTTTTCCTCTGTATTTCCTGTATAGCATTCTTTAGAAGATCCCAGATGTTGTTTACGTACTTCTCATCCATTGTCATCTGCAAAAGGTAAGAAGAAATAACATGAATAAGGTAGTGGATAATTATTTGTGCTGAGCATTTATTCCATTGCCATTTAATACATTTGAAACCCCATTGAAACAGGCATGTGAAAAACTGAAACAAGAGTTTTAAGTCAAATTACTACTCTGTAACTATGTGCTGAATAGTGCGATGTGCGGATGACTATTAGAAATAAATTAGGCAACAGAAACGGAAAATTCTGCTTCAAAGAATTTTAAAAAATGCTAATTTGGAACCCCACAAACTAAGTTTTGACATAAACACACACAAAGAGAAACAAGGATTGTCAACTATACTGATTTAAAACTGACAAATAGGTAATTAATTTCTGCGGAAACAAAATTGCAAGTTAACCTAGTCCTTTGGAGAGCCCTTCCATGTTTAAAAAGCTGTCAGGATTTCTTTCTTTTTTTTTTTGCTTTGCAGAATCCAGTTTATGCACAAAAATCTAATCCAAAATTTACAAGTTAGGTAGGGCGTCTACTACAACTATTTCTGCAAGTTTTAGATTTCATGTTCTATCCTTTCCATCTATCATCATTGAGAAAAGGAAAAAGTAGCATAGACGATACAGGGGTTAGCCTGAGCATTACTCAAAGAATGACAGCTAAAGGCAAAGTTTCTACCACCTTTAAAAAAAATAAAAACAATCAAGAAAATCCATCACAAGAAGATCCATAACAGCCACCGTCTAAAAAAGTATAATAGTTGCATTTTTGTTAAAAAAAAAACATTCTGTAGAAAAAAAGACAATTTGGGCAAAGACAAACAACTTATACAATATTTTATCAAACCTAAATGTTACATTTTTCCAAGCATTATTTGCTAAACCCCTTAGGTTAGTAATGAGGAAGTCCTGACTCAGTACAACATTCAGCTTTAAGCGTACAAGGTGTAAACAGTGGAGAGATTGATCTTGTTTTGTAGCTGGTCCAAAGCTCTGGATTACTCTGCCTCCCGAATCTCACTACATCACAGTTTCATTGTGATTTTAAAATAAAGATAATAATTAAATAATACCCAACAACCCTATGACATTGTTCTTAAATTGTTTGATGACTATAAGCTTCATTGTTGTTAAATTATTCTATTTTTTTCTAATTGTTTCATAATTTGTAATCCTTGAGTTAATTAGTGACTGAGCAATAAAGGTAAAATTAAGAGACAAATAACTAGTAAAAAAAAAAAATCAACTTCTAATGAACACTTCTTAAAAGATGTATTACTTTTTCCATGCCAATGGTCTCCTCAATTGTCAGAAATATAGTTTCTGGTTTAGTGAGGACTTCATTTCCCCCCCTTTTCAAAAACAGGCAAGCTAAAACACTTATATGGCAAAATGTGGTTTGTCAACTCAGACTCAGAAAGACTAAACAAGCACACGTGTCAGCATTGGAACTATGTAGACATCATGTTAAATACATTTTAAAATGGATTCATAGCGACTGACAATCACTGGATGTAGCACTCCCAGATAGTCAGAGCTAAGCTAATGTTGCAGAATCAGGTCGGTTAACATTTTTACGAGGCTACAAATTAAGGATTGCTTGGTGTCAAGGACTCATCAAGTCTAATAGTAATTTCAGCAATTAAAACAATGGTCTAGTTGCAACGCCATAGGTGGAAACCCAGAACTAGGTTAGCAGGTTTAGTTGTCAATAGCATCCATTAGCTACCCCTGTACGGCTCATTTTCACAGCAAAACTTTTTATTTAACATTTAGGAGCAGAACCAGTGACACTCTGAGGTTTTCCCACAAATGTCGCACATTTCTGAAGAAAAAGGAGTCACAGCGACAGCTGTCAAGAGCAGCTATATTTATGTTAGCATCGGCTACGCCGATAAGTCGCTTCGGCTAGCTGCAGAGTGGAAAGTTGGGGCAAATTTAAATAAAACCCATTCCTAAAAACTTTTCACCAAGACGGCCCGACAGTCTAATAGATGCATACTCAACCAAGCATTTCTGGTCATATTTGAACGTTTAACTGATGCATGTCATTTATTGGTAGGTAAATTATCCACATCGCCGGCTCAGCTGGTTAGTAGGCCAGAACCTCAAGCCACGGTGGTCACGTCATCAGCTATTCCGCAGGCAGAGCGCCCATCCCGGGGTGTACTCACAGGAAAGGCCCGTATCCTCATTTTAGTGTCCTTCTTGGTGCCGCCTTTGCTGAGATTGGACATGGTTGCCTCGTCCGTGGGCTCTGTAATCACATGAACGTGTTCTCCGGGGAGGGACAAGGCTGACTTCTGGTTTACGGAGCAGCCGACGATTTTTTAGTCGACCTCGCAGCCCCGCGTCCCGCACCACAAGTTTATTGTTGACAGATAAACGCAAAGCCCTCTACATACAGCAATGGCGGACTGCTATTAGATCTCACTCCACTGAAATCTCGTACTCCAACTCACGCGAGAAATCAATTATAAATGTCCTGTCCAATGTGTGCATATACTTTTTCTTCCAATTATTTATGTAATAAATAATTTATATTTTTTCAATAAAAAATATATGACATTTGCATGTTATTTAGGATCCTTAAACTATAAGCACTGATTTAAAAATGAAATTATAACAAAAAAAGAAAATTAAGCAACGTTGATGTGATAACTGTACACAGATTATTAAATGCATATAAATTTCACCTGCAAGTAACCGACCACAGTTCTCCATAACCAAAACAGTGATTTTCTGTTGAGGTAAAATATCATGTCTCGTCTCTTTTTTTTAATAAAGGAGGTCCTCGGCCTCAGCTGGTTGATCTTCTCCAGCTTCCGCTCATAATAAAGAGGAGAGTCTTTGTTGTCTTCCATCATTGAGTATTGACTGAAGGGTCACATAGTTCCTCCTGGCAGTTCATCAGCAAAACCTGTTGTTTGCATCATTTTGTAAATGAAACTGATATGAATTCAAAGCTTGATATAAAAATCAGTAAAAGCCACTCTGATCATCTTTTAATCTATTTTCAAAGCATTCCCAAAAGTCTTTTAATTATGATTATATGATTTTAGAAAAAAAAAAACACTTTATCATTTTCCCTGACATAGTTTCTGTAGTTTGACAGCAGCAGATGTATTCAGCGCAGTGGCATGAGTATCTGAGTCTACCCAGACGTTGTGGAGCAGAGTGTGAAACCATCATGTGTTCTTCACGGCTTCATCAGGCCTTCAGCCCACAGGAACCTGTACTGATTGAAGCTGTGGTAACTGAAAAGGAGCTGCTGCACGGCCTTAAATGGGTTACTGCCAACAACTCTTCCAGAGAGACTCTCCGGCTAAAAGACTCCTTCATGATCCACTTTCCTGCAGAGGAAACAGCTCCAGAATCATGTTTTTAGTCCCTCAAGGACTAACCTACAAGGGCTCTTTTGAGAGCCATCCACAAACCTTTAAGAGTTTGAGTTCCTCTTTTTCATTGTTAATGGTCCTAACTTTTAAAGAACTACATTGATGAGATAAGAGATTAAAAGATAATAAATTGAGCATTTGTACCAGAACAGAACTGCTTTATTCCTTGTAAAACCACTCTTAAATGTGCAGAATGGCATTCAGTAGCATAAAAGCAGTATGTGTAAACAGTTATTTTCAGTCTTAAATCGGGTTTGTTGTTTGTCGAGTGTAAACATGCCTCATCAGAATATGACATCAAATGACAAAATAGAAAATATGCTTAATTTTAATGTCTCTCAGCTGCAGATTGCACATCTATAGCTGTAAGCATTGAAATAACCATGACTCAAATTTCTAATAGATGTGTTTGTGGCCAGTGGGCAGGATTACTAACCAGGCCTTAACTGCGGTTCATTGTGAAATAAAATGTTAGTGATATCTCTAACTAGTAGAGAGCTAAGTACTATTTTATAGGCATAACCTGCAGGGTGGGCTGCACAGTGGTTCAGTGGTTAGCACCCTCTCCTCACGGTGCCAAGGCCTTGGTTTAAATCTCGTTTGGCTCCTTTCTGTGGGGTGTTTGCATGCTCTCCTCATGCATGTCTGGGTTTTTTCTGGGAATTCTGGTTTAATCTTACAGTGCAATACATGCTTTATATGTTAATTAGTGTCTCTAAATTGCCTCTAGGTTTACATGTGTGAGTGAATGTGTGGTCCTGCAACAGACTGGCAAACCTGTTCAGGGCGTACCCTGCCTTTACCCAGCAGGCCCATGACCCTGAATTAAATTCAGCAGGTTCTGAAACTGGATGGATGTAAATTGCATGGTTTTACTTCTTTTTTTTTTTTTAATTGCCTAAAAGATACTGGTACCAAGAAGTTGGTTATTTTACCATACGAGGGTTCATAAGAAGCCCCAAAACTAGTACAAATATGGTTTTATCCCCTGCTGCACAGGGCTTGTAGCATGCTACGCTTCTCTTCAACTTTTTGGACAAAAAAAAAATCCTGCATGCTTTTTTCACTGTATAATATTTAAATCTTAAACAATAGAATTACTGGAATTTGTTCCAACCTGCCACATATTGATTTAACACTCTACTTTCATGGAATACACAAATGTACATAAACAAACACACACTGATGCCTCATATGGAACTTTAAAAAAGCCTCCATGTTATTATGCCTTTTTTCAAGCCCTGTCATCCAACATTATCAGCTGTGCTTGTATGTAAATTACCAGGCTTGTGGCTAACAGAGCTGTACTGCAGACCAAGAAAGTGCAACTTTAATTAAATTTGACATCTGGAAGAGGCTGAAAAATGTGTCCTTTTAAACCTGAGACAAGTTTGCTTACAGGGAGTGAATGAAACATTTCTGTTGGCAGCTGCAGAACTCTCTGACAGTCACAGAAATAATGAGCTCAGATTGTCAACAAAAAAGGATTATTTAAATTTCAGAGTAAAAGAAATTCCTATTTTATTCAAGCCTTAAGTTAGCAAACGTGTCAACATTTTAGACATCTTGATTGGCTTCAGTTGCTGCAGGTCTGATATGATTTAGGCTTCAATTTCTTACAAGAACATTTGTTATTGTTTGACATTATGACAGTTTAATGCAAGTTAAATTTGCACTTTGAAGAATACAAAAGGTGACATTGCTGTGAGCTAAAGAAAGCTGATGCCAACACTCGAATGAGAATGGCGTTTTTAGTGTTTTTAACATATTCTGTGAAACTTTTCTGATGATGAGGAGGACATACATGTTAAAAAATAAGCTTTAAAATGCATTTATGAGTAATGAAATAATTGAGAATTAGGAGTTTGAATAAAGCTATTTTATTTTGTGGAAAATATATAGCTCCCTGTTCTGCTCCATTCTGATGCATTCAGTTAAAGACCAAAAGAACCATGTATGTCTTTGTGTTCCTCGTCTGAGCTGGGATCCGGCTCAGAACTGTGCGACTGGATAGGTCTAATATTGCTCATCATTTTTGTTGCACCGGTAGGTTGTGGTTTTAGGGGCTGAAGCTACTAGAACATGTAATGCTACAGGCACATATGCAACTGCCATCACGTGAAGGGGAGGCATTTTTCCGAATCTTCGAGATTTCATGCCCCCATTAACATGAATATCATGTCAATGATATACATATATGTTCTTATTAACAGTCTATGGCCGCCACCTGATTTAAAAAAAAACGTTGGCATGGTCATGAATGTAAACAGCAGCATTCAGGCAGCCATCAGGCGTGCAAAATGGCCCGCTTTACCCCCAGGCTGTTGGGCGGCTGGAGCACTTCACATGGACAGCCGCTGACCGGAGACATTTACACATTGTCCAGCCAGAGCTGCTGATTCTGGCTGCAAAAATGTGCCCGGGCGGCCACTGACCGATGTCAACTTTTGGAGAAAAAAACGTCCTGATGCTGTAAAATTTTAACTCTTTCTTAAAACCTGTAGAAAAGAGACTGCTGTCTCCCAATTACAATTGCCATCACATGGTCACCTGACAAATTTACTTGTATTTAGGTCACCACGTATTAACAATTTTGGATTATGTGACCATATAGCCAAAAGGGAGAGCTCTCAGTTATAGGTGACGGTGTGTGTGTTTGCTAATGGTCACAACTCAATGGTGAATTCCTAAGGAATTCCTGCCGCTCTGCAGAACCTATGTTCAAGAAAAAATACATGATCACTATTAAAATACGACTGTAAATGCTTTTACAATAGATCAAAAGATGATCGGGGTTGGTTTTTAAGGTGGATTTTTCTGTTTCAAGCACAGGCCAGTTGGATCAGAGCAAGCACCACACTGGTGAGTTTACACTCAACTGTGATAAACAACAAACTGAGCTTTCACCAGATTTATTCAAAGAAAAAAAAATGTCATCCATTGCCTTTGTCCCAACAATTTCCACTTTCATTACATTTAAAGAAAAAAAAAGAAACAGTGGCACTCAGGGTTCAACCAAACAAATTATTAACAAATGAACAGTTTTACTTCTTCATAAAAGCATAATTTATAAGATTTCTCTGGCTTCTTTAGTAGTGGCAGAAATTCATGTTCATGATTTAAGTCCACATTACATTTTTCTTTTCTCTCTTCTCCATAGGTTTAAGATGGGATTGTTCAAAATGGCTTAAAAAAGGAAGAGATAGAACAAGAAACAACCACTTTGAATACATTACAGAGTTGAAATGCTTTCCATCATAATAGTGACAGACAGTCAAAAACATCTGTTAAGTCTTTGTTATTTACAGCAATTATGTTCTTGCCACTTTTTTTTTTAACAATTATGTGACTATAATAATGACATTATGTCACAGGTAAGAGTCTTCCTGTTCCTGCTGTAATGATGGGAGATGCCACACATCGGGTTAGTACGTCTTGGACAAGCTGTCGCTGTGTCAGAAAAGTTAAGCCCTCGGTTTCCGTCTGACGTTAAGAACAACAAAATATATCCTACGTCTGGTTTTCATGTTGCAGCTTGGCCAGGATGTAGAAAAATGTTTGCTTGGCACATTTTCTCTCTAAAACAAACATGAAAAGACTTTTCACATCCATTCACTCATTCAAAGAAAATACAAAATTAAAAGTATTAACTCTCAAATGCATGTTCAGTATTAAAATCATTACACTTTTTTTTTTTTTTTTTTTACCAACTGAAACCTAACCGTAAAGCCTTTGGCAACTCAGGCCTAAAGCAATAATTTAATAAGAGGCATAGGTATTTACAGTTATCTACGCAATGTCACAGAGGCAGACACTTTGTATTTTACATGAAAAAGGCAAGTACATATGAAAAGTGTTTAAAAAATGATAGAAATGGAGAACTACTATCAAGAAGTCTGGGAAAAAAGGGTGGCCTAAAGTACAGATATGTGCCTTTTTAAAAATTATATATAAAAAAAAAACTGACAGTATTTCCATGAAACAGATCAAGGCAGAGAGGACACGTTCACACAAACTCGCACATCCCAAAGACACCATAAATAAATAAATGACATCCTTTCAATGAAAAATCATTTACTCGACTATTATTTTTTAATGAATTAGAGCATGTTTTCTTTTGCTTTCCCCTGACATCACCGGGGAGTCTTTGACGAGAAGATAAAAACTATTCTGGTGAATGGCTTTGGAGTTGGCGTCACCGGCTCTGTTTCTTGGTTCAAATATAACTCCTGCTGTCCCCGCCCCTCGTTTTCCCACTTTTTGCGTCCACTCATTTGCTTGCACATCAACACGCAACCCACACAGTTTCTCCTCCTCACAAAGTTTCTGTGGTTAACTTATCTCTAAGTTTGCAGCATTGTCTTCTTTTGACATCGCGTGACATGCCGTCAACAATGTCATTCCCTTTGGAGATCAGTAATTGGCAACTGTGGATACATATATAAAAGAAAAATATGATGGCTACATCGCTGGTTCCTTTTTTCACTCACACTCACACCACTGAGCAGAACAGTTAGAATAGAAAGCAATAAAATGACATCTGTGTGTGTTCTCCCCACAAGTGTTTTACAAACATCTCGTCAGCTCTCAGTCCAAACACTGACACTCAAACTAAGTCTATAACAAATATCTACATACAAACTAAACAGACTCTTTATTTAAATCTTATATATATTTATATTTATATATATATATATATTAAAAGCTCTAAGAAAGGCAGCAAAATGCGCAGTAAGGCAGATCCAAATGACACACTCAGTGACTCACTCTATTTAACACATTCTATTATAGCACAGTTACACCGACAAATGAGGTGGGTTGTTTTAAAGGGCTTCTGTCACTCTGTGTCTGACAAAGGTTCACAACAAGTCACAGAACGGAAGAAACAAAAACAAAGAAATGACAAAAGTAAAAGTGCAGAGTTGCAGAATGAATGGAGGAAAATTAAAAATTAAGGTACGAACGCTCTGTTTTTCAGGTGTATGTTTGATAGAATAATGTTTAAGCGCATGGTTAGAGTTTTTATTTCATATACTTGGGTCAGCGACTGGTTAGTTTGATGCTACTGGTGAGAGATTGTCAAAAGGTCCCTTCAAATCCACCAAAAGATTGACAAGGACTTTTATTTGAATTTGAATGGGATGTAAAGACCCACTCTGATGAAATGTGGCGTTTTTGGTGTTTTAAAAATGTTCTTGTCGCATTTTTCTGATGATGGACAACATATATATAGAAAATTAAGCATTTTTGAGGATTTATCTATTCAGACTGTTGGCAATCAGGAGCAGACAAAGAAAAAGATCGGATTTTTGCTTCCTGGTCCACTCCACTTGCAGACGACTAGATCCATTTACGTCTTAGTTTTCCTCGTCTGAGCTGGAATCTGGCTCAAAACTGTACGACTGGATAGCTCCGATATTGCTCGCCATTTTTGTTCACCACTAATGTTAGTTTTGGGGTGTGAGGGGCTGTAAGCTAGTGGGAGAGCCTGTGAGCAGTTCCGCTCACAACTCAGAGGTGAATTCCTAATGAACTCCTGCCGCTCTGCAGAAACTATTTCCAAAGTTTTTTGCTTTTGGTTTAAAACAGCATAATCATAGCTAAAAAAAAAAAAAATAACACAGCTTTGAAAACAGATCAAAAGATGATCGGAGTGGGTCTTTAAGTAAATTAAATAACTTAATTGTGATGAATGAATAAAAGACAACATGAGTGAAACACAAAACATGCTAACCATGGAAAAAAAATCAACACAAAAGAAAGAAAAAAACAACACACGAGACGTCCACACACACACATCATGTATTGTTATGCATCAGGTGAAAACTATGGCATCTGCAGCTGGAAAAGCTGAGCCATTTTCTTTATTTGAAGCTATTATGAAACAATTTACAGAACATTTTTCTCACTCTTACGTTGAAGAAGCGGTAAAGGTGAATGTTTGCCTCCAACTGTCTAAAGAGCGTGTGCATATGTGTGTCAATCTGTGTTTTTACAATCAAGATCAGTACTGAATAAATAAACTTACTAGTGGTCAAAACCTTAGTGGAAAATGATTAAAAGTCACCATTTCTACTCTCGTCCGCTGGATGACAAAGCGAGATGTAACATCTAATCAGTGAACCCACTCAGATGAATCTACTCAGCTTCAGATCCCCCCGTCTGATGCAGTTAGTTTGAAACACCGACTGAGCATCAAACCGGATAACAGCAGAGAGACAAGTCCCCGCTTGGCCGCTAAAAAGGTGTCGTTTGCCTCTTCGTTGGACCACAGAAAACTTCCAGGGAACATTGTCAGGCGCGTCACTGGCCCCTCCCTTCCTCTATTTCGTCAAGGCAACCGTTGAGGCAGTGATCGTCGCTCCCGAAAGCGCCTTGGGACTGAAGCAGCTCGTACTCCTGGTCCAGGAAGTCGAGGCTGTTGTTGCTTGGCAACCCACGGATGGTGAACTTGTGGGACACTTTGGTCCACTGCTCACGATTTGCCGCCACTCGCTCGTACAGTTCAGTAGCCCCGGGAAACAGTTCAGACAGCAGCCTGTAGGAGGAGAGGCAGAGGAGGTCTCCTTCATCTGAAGCTCAAATTGAAATGATCACAACCTTTGCTGTATTGAATCTTCATGAAAAATTCTTCTAAATGGAAATTGTCATCGCACCCCGAAGCACTTGAACCAGCAGTTATCATCAAGCTGCATAAGTGCTCAGCTGGTGCAGTGATTCACTCAAATTTACAGATTTTTCTCTAATTAGCTGCTAAATGTAAAAGTGGGATTGGAGAGCTCTTATGTTGCATCAGCTAGTTAAAAAAATGAAGAAAATTGAAAGAGTTAGCTGGAAGAACATAAAACAGACACTATCAGGTATAGTTATGTCTTGGTAGGGGGGTTTAAAACAAAAATATTTATTGGTTAAACACTGGTGGTTATATTTGAGGACCAGAGGGAGGATGTGATGCTTGGAGTAGCTTACTTGTAGATGGGCATGGCAATGTGTTCCATGAAGCTGATCTGTAGTTCTGGGATGTATGCTTTCTCTCTGTCCATCATCTCACTGGGCCTGTTCCCCATGGCTTTTTCCTATGCAAACACACGTGTGACTAATGAGCTGAGCAAAAACACACAAACTTAAGCCGTTTAACTAAAAAAAAAGCTGTTTGGACACATACCAAATCTCCTTGAGAGAAGAACTCTTTGTAGATCAGCTCCTGTGGAAACACAAGGAGATCACTCAAAATAAAAGATCCCTTGGGGATGGGAAAGGGGAGTGGGATTGTTCTGCACCTCACAGGCCAATTTCTACTGAATTACAGTTGCTCTGCAGAAACTATGTCCTAGAAAATGACACAGACACGAAGTGGCACTTTAAAGTCTTAGACCTAATCCGAATTGCTTCCCTACCCTTTTGGCTACACCCTATCACTCCAATCGTAGGAGCATTTGAAGCTGTATTGGTGTTCAGATGTTTTTTTTTTTTTTAAAGGGGGAGCCGTAGCAATTTTGGGATGGCAGTCCCTCCACTGGTACAGTGACTGTGGGGGAAGGCATTTTTTCTGAAGCACGAAAGTGTACATTTAAATGTAAGTATTGAGTTTTTCAAGTTATTAAAATTGTTATGTATTTTCCAAGCACTGGGAGCTTTGCTGTAACTTAGATGACTGGCCTGACACCATTGAGGGTTAGTAACGTCTAGATTTGAAGATGCTATTTTTTCCAAATCTCTCTGCTTGGAGAAATAAATGTGGGGGTAGGGAAGCAATTTGGATTCGGCCTTAGTTACATGCAAATAATCGGGGGTTGTCCGGCTGGCGGAGGAGCAGTCACATCTCAAGGGGATCATAGACGAGTCTTAGATCTCTTGCCACTCATATGTCCATGTTATAAAAGTGTGTGTTAAGTTTACCGTAAGGTATTTGTAAGGCTAATGTAAGTTACATGTACTTATGACATACGGGTGATGCTGATGTACGGTGCCCTTGCCCACATTCTAGTTGATTGTAAGGTGCGAGTACTGGGCCAGTACTGGTGTACATTTGATGCATAAGTGCCAAAAGGATGACCATGTAAACTACACTGTGATTGTCTAGTTTCCTCATTTCTAACAGTCAGGGTTCACTTATTACATGAACAGCACCATCAGGGTACTTGTGCAAGTTGAGAGGTGTTGAAAAAATGGCGTACATCATCTCTGTGCCTCACCTGCTTTACGCCTACACCTACACTTACTTACCTTTACAAAAGTAACCTACTACTACAACCTACTGAGTGTAGCATGCTTGAAATAAAAATATACATGAACATTTTCACTCTTTGGATTCACTAAGGCAGGGGTCTCAAACTCGCGGCCCGCGGGCCATCTGCGGCCCGCAGGATGATAATTTGCGGCCCCCGTCTTCATATGAAAGATTACTGTTAGTGCGGCCCGCAAGGCTGATATGAATGACAGCTGTTATGTGCAGAGCTGAATGAACCAATCACAGTGAGGTATATGACTCTGGAGGCGGGACATCGGCTGTCTGTCCAGTGCCTCTGTCTATTATTTATTCCTTCCTCCAGTCAGCTGGGCGGAGGAGGAGCCAGGAAGCACCAAGCGCGATTTGCAGGACCCCGCGCGGGGAATTTGCTGCTCGCGGCTCGTCAAAAAATGTGTTTCTGTCGCCGAGCCGCGTGTCGAAGGGGCTACCAGCTCCGTCTGTGGATGTCTCTCTCAGAATGAATGAGAGACAGATATGATGTCGAGGAATACGTTTTTTGACGTGCTGACTGTTCCTAACCAGAACTCCACAAGCTCCGATCCTCAAACCTGTAAGCCCGCCCCGCGCGGCGATCAGCGGCACCCGGTTGTCAGACGTGATCCTGAGCTTGGCTCGCGCCTGCGCGCGCGTGTCTGTGACTTTTAAGGCTCACACACCTGCTGTGTCGGCGCGCATTCCAGTCCATGTAAACGCGATAGAAGTCCGATATTCTGCTACACGCGTTTGAATAGAACCCCCGTGGAAAGCAGCCCCCCCCCCTCCCACATGCGCGCTGATGCAGCCGCCGCGTGCACGAGCACCCCACACCTCCAATGAATGGAAGACACATACAGATGTGGACAAAAGTGTTCATACCCCTCAGTTAAAGAAGGACAAACCCACAATTCTCACTGAAATCACTCAAAACTTACAAAAGTAACAATAAATAAAACACCTGTGATGTCAATTAAAGGACACACCTGAGTTAATCATGTCACTCTGGTCAAATAGTCTTCAATCTTTCATTGAGGTACCATCATTTTTGTCCAGGTCTGTTTCATTACTTGTTTTTTTTAAATAATGATGTTAATCAACAATTCAAAATTGATGGTTGATTTTGATTGTTTAATTTTCATTTTTTTTAATTTATTGTTACTTTTGTAAGTTTCAAGTGATTTCAGTGAGAATTGTGGGTTCGTCCTTCTATAACTGTCTTGTACCAACACTTTTGTCCACCACTGAAGGTCAGATTTATTTATTGTGAGGAGTTCTACAAAAATCTACATAAAATGAAATCCTTCAAAGATTTTCTCGTTACCGGGGCTTCTCTAACTCTGAAGGAGGGTCTGTTAATACAGACATTTGAAACTGAACACAAATAATTAGTTTTCTCTAGTCAGTCAATATTCTTCAGTTGTCTGTATCTGTTGTATGGTCATTGTTATTATTTTATTTATTTAGTACTAATTTATTTGTTTTTTTATTCATCTTTTAATGTACATGGTAAAAAACAAGAAAACAACAACAGAAAATTCTTTATAAAAACATTACACCTCAATGAAATGGAGAAGGAAAAAGTTTAAAAAACTTTATCAATTCTACCCCCTAGCAATATATCTTAAGTTTAATCTTCAATATAAACTATTTCAGAAACAGACATTAACTACCCTTATTTTTTTATATTTATAAATCAACACGGACAAAGATCTATACACGTCGTTCATTATTTATTCATTATTTTGTGTTAAAAATAAAGATATTTGAGAACATTGGAATGTTTTCTCAGCGATTTTCTTGTGAAAATCCTGATGCGGCCCGGCCTCAACTAGATTCTGTCTCCAGCGGCCCCCGGCTGATTTGAGCTTGAGACCCCTGCACTAAGGGGTCTACGTCCAATGTATTTTGTGTGGGTCACTTGCAAGCCTGTACAGGATTGCCCAATTTTGTGTCTTGTAGCCATTGGAAAAAGTAAGTTTTTATTTTGATATAAATCTTTTTTTTTTCACTATTAATTAAATAAATCTATTAGCATTATTTATGAAGGGTTAGGTGTAAATATGAACTTTGAAACACTTACCCTCCTCTGTCATGCTGTCACTAGAATTAAAGCTTTCATTCATTTGTTGCACTTCTCTTTGTGAACTGGTACTTTCATTTTTGCTGCTATTTGCAGGAAAACAAGGATTACAGTGCATTTGTTTTGGATGTTAGGTGTTTGGAAATGTGGGTAGGATTTAGGGCAGGAATTAGGAGGTTTTTGCCGTTAAAAAGGGGGCAGGTCAAGATTAAACATAATCCTGAAATGGTGCGTGTTCTCACAGGATTGGAGGCTCAAAGGTTGCTTGAAGCTGTAAAAAAATTTTTTTGGGAGCTTTTAATTCTTTTATAAATAGCATAGTTTAGATCTAATTTATTACTCATGGAAAATTGTTAGAAATAGAACATTTAAAGGAGGTAAAACCTGTGCTGGAGGCCCTATTCGGACCAAAAATACATCTTCCTGTTTTTCTTTTGGCTTTTCCCTTCAGTGACTCAGGTTCCTCCATCTAACCCTGTCCTCTGCATCATCTACTCAACGCCAGCTACCTTATGTTTTTGTTTACTGCATCCATAAGTCTTCCTCTAGACCTCTTTCCTGGCAGCTCTAGACTCAGCATCCTTCTACCAATATATTCACCGTCTCTCATCTGAACATGTCCAAACCATCTCAGTCTGGCCTCTCTGACTTTATCTCCAAACACTCTAACTTGTGCTGTCCCTCTCTTCTTCCTGTAACCTCACTCTTCATTCTAGCACTGTGTGTGATTGAGGATGTATGCATGTAAACTGACAGCGATCTTGCGCGTGGTTTTCCAGCCCTTCGTTTGATCTGACAGGTCACAGGAGGTCATCAGCAGGCACAGCAGCAAGGAATGATGGGCACGACTTTTTGGATTGTATCCATCTAGAAAACACACAAATCAGACTAAATCACATTTCGTTTTCTTTAAGTAACAATAAAAGAAAGCTTCAGTTTTTTCTCCTAAAGTGAAAGATTAACAAACTGTGACTCCAAGAATTAAAGATCACTAATTAAAACATTTCTAGTAAAAAGGAGACACATTTTTTAATTAAATAAACTCTGTAAACTGGAATTCCTCTTTTGCCTAAAATACTTTTTGCACTGAAATGTTCTGAGTTTTGTGGTGTCAGAAAGTTGATGACTTATTTAGAGGTTTTAAATGCCCTTGAACAGCTTAACAACTCTAAATTGAATCTGCTGCCGAGACACGAATGTAGGATAACTTCTAATTGGTTGCATTCAGGCGTAACAAACCACAGGCCTTGAGGTTACAGATAATTATGTTACATAAGAGTGGGAGCAGAAAGTATCCAATGAGTACGGAAGTTATGACCTCAAATCTTTAGAAAATTAGAATAAAATGTTAATTATGAAAACGTCTTTTGTGTGGAACAATGGGGGTTGTTTAACTTGTCCACAAAAGTTTAAAGGTCAACCCAAAAACGACTTTTTCTCCTCTCTCATGTGCAAAATGATGCTATTTTGATTTCTAGTAGAATCGGAGGGCTGGTTTAATCTGAGACCCCTGATCCGAGCCTCCTCCGCCTCCTCCGCCTCTTCAGGGTCACAGCAGCAAAGCAGAAGCACAGAGATGTGGCTGTGCATACCCAACTACTGAGACCTACCATCAGCCATCTTCTGCAGGTCCTTGAAAATGCGAAGGTGGTGAGCAAGGTCTGTAGCCAGAATGATGTCCCTCATCAAATCCAGCATCCGCTGGTAGTCCTGGAAACACATAACAAAAGCAACTTGAGCCTGTGTGACGGGGGGAAAAAAATGATATGTAAATGAATGTGAAATGCTGTGGTCAACCTTTCTGGAGAACTTCTCAAAGATGTTGCAGCCTTGGGTGTTGAGAATTGCAATAGCCTGGGCAAAGTGATGTCTCTGTCACAGCAAATAGAGCATAACAGCAAATTATGTGAGGAAATTTGAATACGATGCCTCTAAAAGCACTGTTGAGTCATGCTGCTTGGTGAAAGGCCCACCGGGATGCATCTCATCACGGCTGCAGAGGCAACATTTACTCTGACCACTAGATGTCACAGCAGAACACAACATGAGCAGCTAGAGCAGCTCCTCCAGCACGAGGAGGAAAAACTAACAAATCCAACAACTCTACTGTATTCTCTAAACCCTCTGATTCACACTGCAAATATTTGAAAAGTTACAAATGACAAGGCGGCGTTTACCTCCATCACAGATCCCTCTGAGCTGTAGAGAGCAGCCAGCACTGATTGCTGAAAATTAAACACAAATGAAAACAGATGTCATTTCAGAAAGAATCTGAAGCAGGAAAACATGGAGGCTGATTTTCCTTTTTAAAAATGATCTTTGCTGCACACTTTTGGTACACGCAGAGTTCTGGAGGAGGAGTTATGCATGATTAGAGCTAACCCGAGCAGGAAGCTGCAGATCGCAGTGACATTTAATGTCTCACAGGAGGCCAATTCACTGATGACGAGATAACAAAGGCTCTGATGTTACGGGAAAACACCCAGAGCTACAGCGCGCTCCATGTGATTGTGTGGATTATTATTAAAATCAAATGTCTTTTGATTTCTATCGTCTCTGCTTTTTGATAAAAAAAAAAAAAAAGAAACAGTCAAGGGCTGATAGTGTTCGCTCTCACCGAGGCCACTTGGAAAGAATTGTTTGTGCCACGATGATCCAAGTCGTGACACATACAGGACACAAAGAGAGCTAAGATCTCTATATCCCTAGAAGAGAGAGGAGAAGGGTAAGAAGATTTCTGGTAATATAATAAAAAAAATGAAAATGGAGGAGCGGCATACTCACTGGAGGTAGTTGGACAGCCCTAGGTTTTTGTAGAGCAGGTAACAGAAGTGTGAGACAGAGAAGGCATGCATCCAGTTGTGGTAGGGAGGGTCCCTGTAGCCTTTCTTCACCATCAGACAGAACCTGTCACCAAGGCAGCAGGTTAATTATGGCTTCCATCTCACCAAGAGCTCTGAAGTTGCCACATCAACGCTGCAGGTTTTTTTCTCACATAGAAATCCTTCTGATGCCACAGTGGGATTGTTTGTGTTCTCATTTATTTTTTGCTTGAAAGAGCAGAGGGTTTCTCCATCGCATTAATCTGGATATTTCAAAGCACTCTGGTCTGGAACTAATGTTTTTGCATTTTTCTCTCCATTGAATGTCCTTTTTGCTCTAGAGATTTTCGTTTTCCTTCCATTATTTGTGTATTTTATGTTTTAAAAAAAGTCATTTGACAATACAGTGTTCCCTCGCCATATCGTGGTTCAGCTTTCAGTGAAATTTTGCATGATTTTATTTAACACAGCGCAATGTAGACTGCTTCCTTGTCAGTCCATCTCCTCCCTGCTGTAGTTCCTGTGCAGAATGCATTCAGTTTGCCAAATTTGCATAAATATTTAATCTACTGGATGTATTTTCTATAAAGATTTGAACTTTGAGTGTTTAAATAAAAGAGAAAATTGTGAAAATCTTAATGTCTGAGAAAAGTGTATAAATTGTGAAGTAAGGAGATTCATGCTGCGTTCACATTGGACACAATTTGCATAGCAGAGGCGGCCAGTTTCAACGTTAAATCTATGGTACAGATGCAAACTGAGGTCATGTGGTGTATTTGAGCGACAGGTACATCGCTCAAATACGGGCAGTAGTGTGAATTGAACAGTGCGGCACGAATTGGGCGGTGCAGCTAGAGGTCAAATATCTGAATTTTGGTAGGTCATCATGTTGCATCAACCATTTAGGGACTCAGATTTAGACACATGATGTTTTCAGTGACTTGATCAGTGTGTAGAATACAAATCAAGCATTTCTGTCCTGAACTTCCATCTATTTCTTTAACCTGCTGGGGCTGTGGGGTTGCCAGAGCTTGTCCCAGCAACTGTTGGGCAAAGGCAGAAAAGATCTGGACAGATCACCAGCCTTTCGCACCCACAGCGACTCTCCAGCTGCTGCCAGCCAGCTTCCCGGAGGCTACCTGATCGGCCCTCTTAAACTTTATGAAATTGTTCTTATTTTCATTGAGAAAATAATAAAAAAAGGCCCCTAATACTATTTATTTTTTATTTTTCCCCTCTAGAGTTAATGCGGGACAGCGAGCCGTCAAACTCAGTTACACAAAAACCCAGCGGAAGCGGCTGTCATACAGACACAGCCCCCGGAGAGAGATAGTTGAATAATCACACAAACCCAGACATGGGGGTGTGATTACCAATGTTTTTGTAGATCCTCCACAATATATAACCTGATCTCTCAACATTGTCAGTGTCTTCTATGCATAATAAACGAGATATACTCAGACACCACTCCATGTAGCGATCAGGCTAAAAACATTAGCTGGTTGCTCCTCCTAGACGCGCCCGCAGCGTCAAGTCTAAGGAACACATTTTTATAGACAGCAAGCAGCAAATAGGCTGCTTAGAGAAAGAGGTGCAGGCCACATGGTGTGAACGCAGCATTAAAACATCAAGAATCCTACTTCACTAATTTTATCCTCTGCGGGTTATTTTTAGAACAGAACCCTTGCGATAAATGAGGGATCACTGTAATGCAAAAAAAAAAGGATTGAATAAAGTCACAGAAAGAAAAAGTCAAGCACACTAGCGACTGGCACTTGATTTCTAAATCATGTTATTGGCAGACACACATGCAAACATGCACTTGTAAACACGGTACATGGGCTGATGGAGCTGTCAAACCTGGCAAGAGTCTGCAGGTCAATCTTGTAAGTGTTGATGAAACCCATGTCTTCAAACATGCTGAGGATGCACTGCAGACACACAACACGAGCCGTTTTAAAGTTTCACTCTTTTCCTTTGCTTTGCTCTCGCTCCTTCCTCGTCCTCGTTTCCTCACCATGGGTGTGGTGTCGTCAGGCAGGGAGCGCGGCGTGTACGTGAACTCAGCAAAACACGGGTGGGTCTCCCTCACAGGATCGATTCCAGTCACCAACAGCTTGGACACCTCTTCCTCTGAAACCTGCAACGGGCACACTCTCAGTCACGGAAGGTAACCACGATTGTCAGGGTCGGTAGAGACTGTGCATTACCTTCATGTGGTACATCATCATTTCATTGGCCAGGTGGGATCTGAACTGAGCTTCATGGACTCTCTTGTAAAGCAGAGACTGTGGAGAGAGGAAGCCCACAAACTATTGTTGAATTTCTGTTATTGACAGAAAATTATTTTATTTGAGTTTTACTTTTTAATCAGCTTCTTTCCATCAGGCAAACGATGTCTGTTATTGTAGATGTCTACTGGACATCTCAGACAACTCTAGTATGTCACTCTGTTAGGTAGAGTTCTGAAAGACATCTGCATGTAGAGGTCTTCTTTTGCATCTACTTGTAAGCATCTAGTCACATGTACCTGTACATGTACAGCAGGTTTTTGTGTTATCCAGGTGCGTGGACGGTCATAGAGATGAGCGGCTGCATCTTAAAGGGAGCACAGATGTGTCTTGAGGCTCATATGGCCACCTTAAGGGACATCATGAGTGGAACGTACCATTGTCATGCACGTGGTACGTGTATTGGGAAGTATTTGTAAGGATAATGCACACACCTATGACCTATGATGCTGTCATACGGTGTCCTTACGCAGCATTCTAGTTGTTAGTAAGGTGTGAGGAAGTAAAAAGCATTTCTTCTGAAATTCACCAGGAGTTAAAAGGTCAAAGAAACTTGCATCAAAACAACGGTCCAATATGTTTGAGAGCAGCATGCTCATTATATCAGAACAGCAACATCTTCCTTTTTCAACAATCTTTCAAATATTAACCCACCTTGAGACATTTTAAACACAAAAAACTATCAAAAAACAGATATATCAACAGAAACCTGTGCTAAACATATCTAAACAAGCTTACTTTGAACCATCACTTTCACTGAAGTAATCCTGTTTTTAGACACTATCAGATCGTCTTTTAGCATTGCGAACCTTGTCTCTACAAATACTGTCTTCTGTTGCATTATCAAAAGTTTCAAAGATGGCCTCAAAAGCATACAAAACCACTATTAATGCACCTTCTAAACTATTCGTTGTTATTTAATTACCCTATTTAATTAACAAGAAATCTCCAGAAAAATGGTGCTTGTTTAAAGCTCACAAGGCATGATGGGATCACAAAGGATTTAGTTGTCTAAACTGTAATATGCGACTGGCCTCTATGAATTTATGTCCATCGGGTGCATAATATTTATAAGCGTTAAAATAGCCAAGATTTAGATATCTAATAGACGTGTGGGTGCCCAGTGGGTCACCGTCCGGTGGATCCGATGTATGGAGCTGGCAAACTCCACCGCTTCCTTTTCCCTCTCACAGCCCGCAGATTATTGAGCACTGCTCTACAGCCACGATGAATTATGTATTTGGTAATATATCAATGATTAATGAGCCTCCTCGAAGGCAATTATTTTTCCAATCACATATCTTAATAGTTTGTTGATACACTATTGAATACCTGCAGTCATTCAAAGGTCGGGCCCTACTGTTGGATATGAAGATGAATCAGAGATATTACACTAAATGTTTTATGGCTGCACTGTGACTACCATTAAACACAGTAATAAGAATCTCCTCTTTTTCCTCTCTTCTCCTCAAGCATTAATTAGTAGTTTTAATTTCTTCTTTTCTTTCTTTCCTTCCTTCCCTTCTCTTTCCTCATTTGCTAACTTTGTACTTTCCTTCCTTTGGTGTTGAACTCTCGATTTGAATTAATTATTTTCTATTCTTTAGCGGCTTGATTTGATTTAAAGGTTACTTGAAACTCTTTCTTTTATCTTTTTCAACCGGTTTCCAATTAGGTTTAAAAGCAAAACAGTTTCACTAAATAAACAGCTTTGTGGGTGATGACAGTACGACAGCCTCTAAGTCCCTCACTATGGATACATGAATTAGAATCTTTTAGGAAGAAAAAGTGGTTCTTCCTGTGACTTTGATGGGTTTGGTCGCCTCACACGACAGTCAGTTCCATTCCACTGAGCGCCTTTGAATTTCCCATGCGACTCGGCTCTGCTTTGCTTTGAATGAGCGTCTCACTTCCACTGAACTGATCTGATTTTGTCAGACAGGCTGGATCTTTCTGACGGGAACAGAAAGGGATCCATCAGGAGGAGGAAGAGAATCTTAATGATGGATCATCTGTAAATGGCTCTTTTTTTCTGCACTTTCTTTTACACTCCCGCGCTTTCAGATCAATCAGTGATTAGAAGCACACATGGGGCTTGAAGAGACGAAACGCTTGTAATGAACGGATTATGAAGATGAATATATATAAATTTAAAGCTTTTATTTCAATTTTAGAATTTCAGAAGTATTGAGGGCTTTTGGAGGTGGACACAATGAAGGAAAAAGCAGATTTAAAACTTTACAGAGACAAAGACTTACATGTGCGATGCTGATGCCACAGTAGATGGAGAACGCTGTTGCCAGATCCTCATCAAAGCGGTTGAACCAAGGCCCATTCATTTTATTCACCAGCTCAGCTACACCAATCACCTCTGGAAGAGGAAGAGTTTGAAAGAGGAGGGCAGGAGAAATGTAAGGAGGTTAGATATTAAGGAAGGAAATCATTTTAGGAAGAAAAGCGGTGAGAAGGATGGAGGTACAGAAAGTTAATGATGAAGAAAAATGGAAAGTGGGAGATGAGATTAAGTGGTGCGGGAACGGGGCTCAAAACGTGGCACACAAAAGGACAGAAAAGAGTCAAAGAGGGAGATTCATTTCATACTTTGGATCATCCTAATTGCTTAAAGAGACCTAAACTTAAACTGTTCATCTGAGATCAGACAGTGTTCCATAAAGACACAAATCGTTTTCATCAGGGAGAAATTTGCTTAGGAACTGTTATTTTCTGTGCAGCACAGACAAAACGCAGCGAACATTTATAAAAGGTTCTGAGGGAAAAATAGTCTAAAGTGCTCTTGAAGCTCCTCCACGTTCAGCGCAGGAACATGAAGAGACCACTCTTTGTGGCAGAGCGGTTAGTGAAAATGCACATTTTGAAACAAAAGAGGAAAGAAGGACATACTTTATACCACCGAGATAACAAAACTGGTTCTCGGTGTAGAGATAGCTCTTTTTAGGTTATCTGAAAATATAAATAATTCAAACTTTACAAAAAGACGGAACGCAAGCACACAGAAAATGTGTTCAGAATTGTTCGTCTTGAAGATCTTCAGTCATTTTATTCCACTCTACAAATCATTTTTTTGGTTTTATTCCCTTTTGATTTAGGTAAATCCAACTGAGTGAGTAAAGTTCTTTAATAAACAAACACTAAGGGCTAATACAATAATTCTTTAAAAACTTTATTCAGTTATAAAAAATTAATAAATATTTACATGTAAATTAAAAGCACATCTTTTCAACTTGGCTTTTACATTACTCATTTAACCAACTTATTTATTTATATGTTGGGCTTTTAAGTACTTAATGGGTTTTATGGTTTATCATTTTTATGTTTTTACCTCGTCTATCTTTTAATATATGCAGGGCAACTCAAACTTTGGCCACAGCATCTCTTTTTTGCTTATTATTTTGAAGTTGAAGTTTTTATTTGGTTGGTTGTGTAAATGTAATATTTCACAACCTTTAAATGATAATCAACATTCACCAGAAAGGAATGGGCTGAAGCATCATGCTTATCAAAGCCCATTCATTTTTATGGCTATTGTTTATCTAATGTGTCTTATGACTTTTTATTGTTTTAAATAATGTTTATGTATTTTTTTGTTTTGTTCAGCACCTTGTGTTGAACAGCATGCTGATGAAAAGTGCTATATAAATAAAGTGATTGATCTGTTAATCTTGATGGTTTTTTAAATGTAATAAGAGAACAGGCATTTTTATTATTGAAAAGTGCAAAAAAAGTCTATTTTTCGTCTAACATCTTACTCCAAAAACATCCTCTATTAACCCAATTTTAACTCTCAAGCAAAAGTATTTTTCTGGAATAAAAAAATAGATCAAGTTTAAAATAATTTTAGGAAAACTTCCACGTTTCCTCAAGCTGGAGTTTGTAAAGTCATCAATACATTTAAGTATCTTCACTCTTATTTTCAGATGCTGTGTTAAAGTCCCACTCCAATTATCAAAATATCAATTATATAAAACATCAAGATATCGTTTTCTATGACATAGTTTCTGCAGAGCGACAGAAGTTCATTAGAAATTTACTTTTGAGTTGTGGGCAACCCCGTCCCCCTTCCCCTCCCCATTAATAATACCTTGGAGGAGGGAGTTTTTAGCCCACCAATTGCATGGTCAAGTATTTTCCAACTGCATTTTTTTCTTCTATTTCTCATTCACAACAATTTGATATATAAAGAAAAGAAAATAATCAGAAATGGAATTTTAAGCTTAATTTTCTTAATATATGTCCTCCATCATGAGAAAGACATGTTAAAGACACCAAAAAAAAACATGATTTTCATCAGAGTGGGTCTGAATCTTGTTTGTGTGCATAAAGATTTAGAAGTAATAAGGCTTGTCTGAAGCCAAAGTAAATATTGAGAAGTCCTTAATCTCAGTAGATTTAATGGGTTTATGAATATCCTGCTGTTTGTTTTTGTTTTAAAGTCTCCTCCTGATTTTGCTGAAGTCCTCCTAAACATGACATAAATCTCTCAATTACATTTTAGATTCTGCCTGTATTGACTCAGACTGATTAACACGAACTTCAATGATAAACATGGCTGTTGAAATATTGACTGAGTTTTATTATTTTTTTGTTCTAATTTCCTGTTTGTTTGTGCTTTCGTCTATTTCATTACGTTTATAAAAGAAAAACAAACTCAGAGAAAGAAGTTTTTTTTTTTTACCGTCGTTTTCATCCTTGATGGGGAAACAGAGGATGTTGCGGGTCCTGAAGCCGGTGCTGTCATCCACACCCCGGTAGAAGAGCGGATGTGAGTAAGCGTCCTTTATGTTCAGGATCTGACCAGTGGTTGCAACGTGGCCTGCAATGCCCTGATCGGCCGGGATGCGAAACTCCTTCTGCACTTGCAAAAAGATAACAAAAAAACAAAACAAAAAAACAAATGTGGTTTTGTCAACAAAACAACTTTCCTTGAGAAAACATTTATGAATAAATATTTATGAATTGAGATCAAGGACAGATATTTCAGTCACAAAAAAGGGAATAGATGCAGTTTCTTTATTTCCTCTGGTTTGACAACTCTGCCAATACTGCTTTCTAATAAATGCATAAAATGCCCCATTTTTGTGTTTTTGTTGATGCTGCAAACTAAATGCTGGATGGATCTGAGACAACTAGGCCACATGAAAACTCAGACACAAAACAGATGAGAAGGAACAAGCTCACACTAAGGATCCGAGCATCCTCAGCGCTAAAAGACATCGATTGTAAAATAGGTTTTATCTGCATTAAAGCGGGTCAAGTTTGGGTAATTATGAAGGCTGTGATCTATTATTCATTTCATTTCCATAAATTCATGTTCCTCAGTGACTCCACCTATTCTGCAGATACTAAGAAAGGCCACTCGTCAATGGCTCACATATCTCATTTTTAAATATATACATAAGTGCAATGAAAACCATTTAATTCTTGCAAAGAATTAAAACATTATTTTTAGACATACAAGATATAAGTTTGAAGTTGCTTTATTTTAAACTTGCTCCACATCTTTACAAGCTTTTCTCAAAATAACCACAGTTGATTGAAATTATTGCATTTATGTTACATGATGTGTAATTGATGTTACTGTTCAATGAAATCATGAATTGTCCTGTATTTTCCACAATCTTGAAATGAACCAATTCAATCAATCAATCAATCAATCAATCAATCAATCAATCAATCAATCAATTAATATAAGTAATGTTTAAGATGCAAAAACTTCAAATTTTAGATATTTGTTTTAAGAATTAGTAGTTAGATTTTATGAAGGTTTATTAGGATGGGCCAACTTTAATTAAAATGATGTTCTCATTTTCTTCACATTTCGCTCTTATGTGAGTCATTTCCACTTACTACACTAGTTTTTGCCACTATAAACAAAATAAACTAAAATTAGGTTAATAAAAACTTAAAAAATACAAACTATTTGCTTAGAAAAATGCTTATTGTTGGGCTGAATAACATTTAATTTGAAGCTTTCTGAAGCTTTGTGTGGAACTCTTTCTTTCTAGTTTTAAATTTCTTGTTAAGTAAAAATAACTTGCTGCGTGGATACATAATTTGACTACTTTCTTGTGATTTTCTTCTTAAGATTAGTGTTCTATTTCTATTTTTAGGCTACCTCTTGTTGCAGTGATTTAGTTCTGTTTGCCGTACCTCCTCATCGCTGACCACACCACCATCAAACACCTTGGCCACCAACTCATGGCTGAGTCGATCCAGCAGAAACACTGAACAACTAGAAGAGCAGACACAAAATCAGAGAAAAAGATGAAATTCTGAGGCTCCAATTCTTATGAATGCAGACAAGAAGGTTTGAAGCAGATTTTTAAACCTGGATGCACACAAACAAGCTTTTTTTCAGGCTTTAAAACAGTGTGTGGAGGATGAATCAGAGGGCTTACATCTCTGCACCGCTGAGGTTCCTGGCTTCCACTATAATTTCCTGTAAGAGCACTGACACATCATCTGAAAGAATCATGGAGAGGGGAAAGAAGGAGTGACGGATTAAAAGGAAATCAGAGGAAATTATAGGAATAAAAGCAAGCATGGACAGACACAAAGACAGATTACAGCATGAGTATCAGCTGCAGCAGCTGAAAAAGCCTTTTGTTATTAGTGGTTCAGTGGAGTGAGGGGTAATTTGCTCCACCAGAGGATCGATTTTTTGTGCTAACAATCATGATCTATCAACAATGACATTTTGTCCTGCTGGTTCTCCCCCTCTTTGATAAGAATGGAAATGCCCTGGTGTAATTACAGGATGTGAGGAAACCAACATTTTGATGCCCTTTTGATTGCCAACCATTCATCCATCTCCTATCTTCCCGTTTCATCTTGTTCAGAGGCGGAGCCTGTGCTGAAACCATCAGGTATGGGTACACTACGACAGATCTCCGGTCCATCACAGTGTCACACGGGGACAAATAATCGTTCATGTTTTTATTGTGGTATCCCAGGCTAATGCAAACAACCAACACAGAGAGCTCAGACTTCACTACTCTGAAAGAATCACGCAGAAACACCAAATCTCAACAAGTATTTGTATCTAGTTTCTATTTTAAATAACTTACTACATTTTAAATAAAACTTACTTACAAATAACGTTTTAAATAACATGTTGACTTGCTTAAGACATCTTGAATAAATGTCGCTAAGTCATTTAATCTTGAAAACATTTTATTTTAGGCAAATATCATCAACAGTTTCTTGATTTAGGAAAACTGGAGCATCTTTTTGTTTTCCCAAACACAGTATAAATGCATTTAACAACAGTAGGACTAAAGTTCAAAAGTACGTTTACATATTTAAAGAACTATTATCTTGAAAAGTGTACTTTTAGTCTTACTTTAGAATTAATAAGGTATTAATAAATAATATATTTGGGTAAAAAGTGTTTAATATACCCACTTTAAAGACATACAACTATTTTGGACCAAAATATATTCATTTTTAGATAAATTACAAGAGTAAAATACTTAAACATGAGTATTTGTAGCTAATTTGGGCATTTATTTTAGTCTTAAAAGATTAAAACACCATAACTTATTTAAAAAAATCTTATCATGACAAATTCTAATAGTTCTATTGGCAGATTTGTTCACTTATAACAAAGGAAACATCTTTTAGTCTATATTCCAAAATAGATTTGACAATGATATTTTATTCCAGTGTAATGAAGGTTAGACTACAAAAATGTAATACCTCACCTCGAATTTGTATCTAATTTTTACTTAGTTGATATGAAACTAAAATAACCTCAAGTTAATTTTCATTAAGACAATACATCCTAAATGAATTGTTGAGTCATTTGATATTGAAAACATCTAATTTCAGACTTTTTTTGTTTTTACTTTACATAACATTTTAAGCAGAAATTATGAATGTTTTCAAGAAACAGATTTGCTTGATTTAGGGAAATAGGAATGTTTTTTTCACTCTTAACACAATACAAATGCATTAAACACCAGCACTTATAACAAATGAAACATCTACTATTTTATATTTTTAATTAGCTTTTTACAGTGTACCAACTATTACCTTTAAATTACAAATCGGAGGCGTTTGGAATCAGTGAGCTCATTTAAAATTCTACATTTTACTAAAATACCATAATCAATGTAAATTGTCAAGTAGAATATATTTTTCCTCACAGACAGATAGAAGAGAGAAAGACTTACCCAAGTGTGTAAAGAGATTCTTGGCAACTTGAAGGAGAGCCTAAGTTGAGAAACACAACATGGTCACCAACACAGCCTTATTACATGGTGTGTGTGTTTGACTGTAAGAAGAGTTGTGTGATCCTGTGGGGTACCTGGCACTCCACTTTGAGCTTCTGTTCCTTCTGAAAGGCTAGAGTTGACGTGAGGACGGTTGAGGTGTAGCAGAAACAGTGCTGGATGGCGTGCTCGTCTGAATCAGTGTGTCTGCACAGAAGAATCCCACAAACCAGGTCAGAAGTTGAACAAACACTGTTCAAATCCCCAAAACAATGAAGAAGTCCTATTTAAGTGAAACTTTATCATGTTCTAGGTTTAATAAAGTCAAAAACACACTTAAAAAGTCACAACAATAAATAAATCTGGTGCATTAATGTTGTAAAATAGTAAAAGAAACACTATAGTATATCTTGAAAATCACAACTTTAATTCTATGTTTTTTTTCTGTACACATAGGCTGGAACGTCTAAAATGACAGAAAACGGAGCTGAACTCTGGGCTCCAGCGTGTAGTGACTGCAGCCTCCAAAGTGGCAAACCAGAGACCTCGGTGAGTCAAATCATCGCCTGCAGTTATCTGTCTTTGCCTACAGAGAGCAGTGGCAAGTTATTGTGACGATGGCAGGAACAGCAGCCCCCAGAGCTTTCCTGCCCCCAGCCTCCACTCTCAAGCACCTGACAACTAAGACAGGATCCGGGAATAGCAAAAAAAAAAAAAAAAAAAACTGCTGTAGAAATCTATGTGACTGACACTCAGGATAGTTAGAATGAATAACAGCAAGGCTGGAGAATAATTTCCAGTTGTTTCCAGTCACGACAGAGAACAATATCCATTTCTACAGGTAAAAGAACAGCCAGTGGAAATCTTTTTCCAGGGACCAGAATTTGGATATATACACAGTAAATGTGACTGGGAAGGAATCACTCAAGAACAGGAGTGTGTGTGGGTGTGTGGCTGCGGTTGGGAGAACCACCATAAACATTTTGAAACTATAACCTGTTTTTCAAATAAGTCTAATAAGCAACAGCTGAGGCCTCCCTGACACTGATATACAAGTCTCTTGGTCTGGAAAGTGTTCATGTGGAACATCCACATCCAACATCTGTTTTCAAAGCAAGATTGTGTGATATCTCTGTAAAATTAATGTGTAATCTATATGATGTAGAGTTAGATTATCCAAAAAACAGTTTGTTTGAGCTTTGATGAGCTAATCACATTACATGCACAGTTGCAGCCATAATCCTGCTGCTGTTACTATGGTAATGAGATTCCAGGTCTGTCATCAGAGCTGCTGGCAGAGTGAGAAATTAGCAGACATGATCCCTACTCCGCTTGTCTCATAAAGAGCGTTCATGTGTGCAACAAGTCTAAGAATATTACAAGAAATAAAAAAAACGGCTTTTGTAATTCTTAAAAACTCATGTCAATGAAAATGTGTTTTTAACATGTTCCTTTGACATTTTTCTGATCATTGAGAACATAGATAAAGCTCAAAATTGCATTTATGAGTAGCGTATTTTTTGCAGTTTTAGCTTGCATTGTTTGGCTGAGAGTGCGACTTATGTGCGATTTTTCAAAAATAAATCAGCTCCTATGTTTGTTATTTTCCCACTAACAACAAAGTAGATGGCACTGTAAGTGTGTGCATCAGTATTTGCTACTCAAAGTAACGCAGAAGCAGAAGGGCCTTATGTCCAAATTCCTTCACTACTCACTATATAGTGTGTTCGCCAATTTCTAGTGCTATTCGAATCTACAATTCCAAAATTGCATGGTCTGGAAATTTCCCAGAAGACTTTGTGAAAAACCAGTGTGCATCGATACTCACTACTTTAGCATATATAGACCACAATGCATTGTGATCTAACATTTTTTGTGAAAAAAAGATGTTCATATTTCCATCGAAAGGAATAATAGAGAGGTTCTCTCATTTTTTTTATCCTTTTATTTCATCCTCACACTAATGCCAAACAGCAAGTTGTCAAACTTGGTCACAGAGAGACACAAGCGTTCGTCATCAGACTCAGCTCCTGCAGTAGAAGGTGAACCTCACTGTACTGGGAGAGTCTGAATGATCTCATGAACACAGACATGGAGATGTGATTACTTTAGTAGAACTCTTTAAACTAAATAAACCTGATCTCTCAACGTCATCCTTGTCTTCCATTCATTGTAAATGAGATATACAGTCAATGCTTCCATGTAGGAAGAGGCTGATAACATTTGACGGTAGCTCCTCCCACCCGCGGTTGCAGCGTCTATTTTATGAACACAATTTGGGACAATGGTTGAAATAGGCAGCAAACATGAGTTGCGCTCAGTGTGAAAACAGCATTACATTGAGCATGGGGGAGTTTTTCAGAAGTGTGTACTCCAGTACGACTTGTTTGGGATTTTTTTTCTATTATTCAAATAGTCTATGCATTTCTTGGCTGCTGCAACTTTCATTCATTCATTCATTCATTCATTCATCTTCCTGTCCGCTTCTTCCCTTTTGGGGTCGCGGGGGTGCCGGAGCCTATCCCGGCTACTGATGGGCGAAGGCGGGGTTCACCCTGGACAGGTCGCCAGTCTGTCACAGGGCCTCAATCACACACCCATCCACCCACCCACACATTCACACCTAGGGGCAATTTAGAGTCACCAATTAACCTATGAAGCATGTTTTTGGACAGTGGGAGGAAGCCGGAGTCCCCGGTGAAAACCCACGCATGCACGGGGAGAACATGCAAACTCCACACAGAAAGGTCCCAGCCGGGAGTCGAACCGGGGCCTTCTCGCTGTGAGGCAAGAGCGCTAACCACCACGCCACCATGCAGCCCCTGCTGCAACTTGTACTAGATTAAATAATATGGTATTTGTTTATTCAAATCAGTGTGGACAGTGGACAGGCCACCAGTTCCCTGCTCTGCTCCATTCTGATGCATCCACTTGTAGACGAATAGATCCATAGATCCTTGTTTTCCTCGTCTGTCCTGGAATCTGGCTCCAAACAGTTCCTTGGAAAGCTCCAATATTGCTCACCATTTTTGCTACACTGCCAATGTTAGGTTGGAGCTGTGAGGGACTAGTGGTTGAGCATGTAAACAGAGAGCTCTCATTTATGGGTGATGGGAAGTGGGGGCGGGGTTTTCCATGCCAAAGATCCCGCCCGCAACTCAGAGGGGAATTTCTAAAGAACTAGTGCTGCTCTGCAGAAATGGAAAAAAAAACGATATATATTCATAATTAAAAGGCCACTGGGAACGCTTTTACAATAGGTCAAAAGATGATCGGAGTGGGACTTCAAGCTAACACCTGAGTCACGGGAGCAGAGGAAACGGACAAAAGAAGAGATTACAACACACACATACATGACGTGCTGGTGCCAAACCAGACAGCCAAGCCACCCGCTGTTGTGAGACTCATGACCTGACTGTAGATGATCACACCACCAGCAGCATCATCATCACAGCCATCTGCTCACACACACACACACACACACACACCGTGCTCACAGACACAGAGACTGGACAGAAGCTTAAAAGTGATGGTCTTGGTTCAGGGGGCTCTCTTTCCCCCCGAGAGTTTGTCAAAGTCCTGACAGTTGGTGGAAATTCCACCGCCTTCAAAGACAGACTCTGCCAAAGATACTTTTCATTTAGTTTGAAAGAGCTGGCCTCTGGACTGTAATGTGAGGCAAACCTCAGCGGTCTACAGAGAACGCTCGGCCACCATTGATGCAGCGCTATCAGTAACACAGGGAGTTAATATCCGTGGCCAGAATTTAATGAAAGCAAAGCGGGAGGTTTTTACCATTTTGTCCGGCAGCTTTTTTTTTTTTTCTGGAAATGTGGTTAAAATAAATAGAAAAAGAATCTAAATGGAAAGTAAAACATAAAAAGGACAAACTACAAGTCAGTAAGAAAGTAGCCTGGATTTAAATTTGGTGAAATTATGCATAAAGTGCATGCTATTACTACACCCTAATTACATGCTAAAACAGCACTGCATTTGCACACTGTATAGACCTGGAGGCTTTACATGAAGGGACAATCATCCAACTGATGACTAATAATATTATCTCAAGATTTTTTTAGGTTTTACCACCACAAAAATGTCGCCTAAACTGATTTTAGCAACTGAATATTTCCCAACAGTGTTGTTTCACATCCTGTGAAGCAGATCTGTGCATTGATTGAACAGTTTTTTTTCAATTGCTTTGTGCTTTTCCCTCTCATGTATATAGATGCCTTTAGTGGGTGTTGTAAATCCCCCAAAAAACAAATGTTCCCATCAGAGAGGGGCGGGCCTGTGCCACTCCTTAAGCACTTTAGACATGATTGCTATGCTAATCATTTGTCTGTGGGGTTCCTGGCATTCATTTAGCCTTCAGTTACTAATCCAGTTTGCATATGTAATAACATATTACCGTCTTTAAATTGGAAAACCTTTGCTGGCGACAGGCTGCTCGCAAACAGCCAACAAGCTGAACGCTTCCTCATCACCAAAACTCAGGGTGCTGTCAGGTAAAGCCTCACATCTTCTGGGAGTCACTGGTTAACGATGTGAGCATTAAATTGAATTCAGATTAAACCACGACGTTGGAGTGGTTTTCTAAAATGTATATGGATAAAAGCTGTTCATGCCGTTTCTTCTGGGTATAAAAGTGCAGAAAAAAACACAAATTGTTACAGTGGCTCACATTCATACCTCTGCCCACCCTGCTTGTTAAAGGCGCATGCTAGCGCCACCACATGACCAGTGGCTCTGCTGACCACAGGGACACAAAGCATGGAGGAGATCTCACAGCCCAGCAGGCTGGACAGCTGCCTGCGTTCTTCCTGAGAACACAAGAAGAACAGAAGAAAGATTAACCCTATATCACCATTCATACTTGAAATGAGCATTTCTGAAACCCTCTCATTAGCATGATCCAAACTTTATTCTCTGCCGTGTAGTTCATCATCCTTCCACTGGAGACAGTTTCCAGAAATTTTAAAAAAATCTTTTCAACCAAACTTAATGTAGAACTATAGGTTAAAGAAAACACTTCAAGTTCAGTGCAACTGGCAGATCAACATATATTTATAAACTCAAAAAAAGTTGAATAATGTGCAGTTCCTTTATAATATTAAAAGGTTATTTAAGATTTCAGATTTTGCATGTTCTGTTGTTTTGTAAGAAGATTTAAAAATCCAGATAAAATAAACCAAAATAAGGTTGTGAATTTGACCATTTACAGTTGTGAATGTGGAATTTCCTAAAAATAATAAACAATTGAATAACTAAAAATAATTCCTGGACAAACCATATGATTCAAAATACAACATGACATCAAAAATATGAATTCTTATATTAACATTCAGCTTGCTTGTTTCCATGAAATCTCAAAAGCACTTTAGATGGGAAAAGTTTTGTATTTAAAACCTTATGATGGAAATAACTCATCTGTGGTTAATTTTTCTTTTCTTTCTTTTTTTTATTTTTTATAAATGACTTCTTATTGAAAGAATGCAAAATACAATTGTGTTATAATACAGGTACACCATGTTTTAAAATGTTTAGATCAATTTTCTGTTTATCCAATTTAAATCATTTAAATCCCATTCCTCATCCATTTCGTCAGGTGTTCCTCAAGGTTCTGTTCTTGGTCCCCTGCACTTCATCACCTACCTCGTACCCCTCGACAATATATTCCGTAAATTTAACATTTATTTTCATTGTTTCGCTGATGACACCCAGCTCCTCTCTTCCACCTTCCTCCCTGTCCTCCTGCCTGTCTGAAATTAAAACCTAGTTCACCTTAAAGTTCTTCAAACTCAACAGTGACAAAACCAAATTACTCCTTGTAGGTTCCAAATCCCTTTCCCAAGTTTCCAATTTCACTCTTTCCATTGACTCCTCTTCAGCTTCTCCTTCCCCTCGGGTGAAGAGTTTGGGTGTCATCCTTGACAGTTTATTATCTTTCAATCTCACATCAATAGCATTAACCGGTCTGCCTACTTTCATCTTCGTAATATCAATCGTCTCCGCCCTTCACTCACCGTCCACTCAGCTTCCATTCTGGTTCATAGCCTGGTCACTTCTCACCTTGACTACTGCAATGCTCTCCTGACTGGTCTTCCCAATAAGACTGAATAAACTACAATTAGTCCAGAATTCAGTTGCCTGCATCATCACCAGAACTCCTTCCATCACATCACTCCGGTTCTACAACAGCTACATTGGCTCCCGGTCATTTTCAGGATTAAATTCAAACTTCTTCTCAACACTTTCAAAGCCCTGCATAACATGGCTCCTTCTGATATCCCTAATTGTCTCCATATTAAAACCTCCTTCCGCTCTCTCCGGTCTTCCTCTTCCCTTCAGCCTTCCGTCCCTCCAGCCCATCTGATCACCATGGGGAGCCGAGCCTTCAGCTGCTCGGCTCCCCAACTCTGGAACTCTCTGCCCCCCGACCTCCGCAACGCTGACTCCTTTTCAGTTTTTAAATCCAGACTCAAAACTGTTTAAATCTGCTTTCCCAAATTCATAACTTTTCTTCATCTGTGATCTAATTTTATTAAGATGTCAACTTATTTATTGTGTTTTTAATATATATTTTTAAAGTGATATTGTTGAGTTTTTATATTTATTTTATTTTTCTACTTTGTACAGTGTCCTTGAGTGAAAGGTGCTTTAAAATAAAATGCATCATTATTATTATAACATTTGAACCTGGGTAAAAAGGGCATTTTCCCCTGAACAATCATGTAAAAATAATAGCATCTTAATTTGTTTTAAGCAAATTTGTACCAAATATTTTTCTCACCGAAAAAGAAAAAAAGTAATGCAATATTTTGAGGACTTCATCACAGGTTTTAAAAACCATCTAAAATACAAAAAAATAATTTTCTGTCAATTCTATGATTCACTGGACTTTACTAAATTAAGAGTTGGGATAGAATTAAAGACCAACTCCAAGGTAAATTGTGTTTTTGTTGTTTTTAACATGTTCTTGTAGCATCTTTCTCATGATGGAGGACATATGTAAAAAAAATTAAGATTAAAATCTGCATTTCTGAGTATTTCTTCATTCAAATTGTGTTGGATCAGGAGCAGATGAAACATGCAGTTTGAAAAATCATGAGTTTGTGAACCAGCAATTGCTATAGGCAGGTCAAACTCTGTCTTCTCCGCTTCAATTTTAAATCTTTCTTTTGTGGATAAATAGATCCATTAACGTCTTGTTTTTCCTCGTCTGAGCTGCCATCTGGCCCTAAACCGTATGTCTGCATAGCTCTAATGTTGCTCGCAGTTTTTTTTTGCCGTTACCTTTTGCTTGTGAGGTGCTATAAGCTAGTGTAAACTAAAGGGCTGATTGGATATTAGCTGAGCTAACTTTTGTCTCAACAACCCCGCCCACAGCTCAGAAATTATGTTTTAATGAGCTCCTGCTGCTCTGCAGAAAATATTTTTAAAAAATAAATAAATGAAATGAAAAAAACGATTAGTTTTTTTATTTGCTAAAAACTGCATGATCATAATTAAAAGACTGTTGGGAAGGATTTTACAATAGAACCAATGTGAAGTTGGAGTGTAACTCTCTCAGAATAGATAACAGAAAATAAGTAGATAAGTAGGTCTTACGGCACTGATGTCCTGAAGAGAAATTGACTTTTTCTTTTCAACAACTTGACCAAACCGTCCAAACATCAGCTGAAAATATAAAACAGAACACTGACTTAAAAAAATGAATCCAACAAGTAACAGAAAGTCTTATGATAGGGACAAAATGCCTGATAAAAACATAATTCTTGAACAACTCCCTGGAGATTCCTTTAGGACTAAAATATTTAAATAAAAAGTTGCTTATGGTGCAAGAGGCTTATTAAGTGAACACTCGAATACACCATGCATGTCTTTGCATCTCATTGCACCACTCATTATTAAGATTTCACACATCGTTTAGCTGGGGGAAACAGTCTATTCACACACTAATGAAGTGCATGTGAAAAAAGGCTAAAGGTGCATCACGAACACGGACAGGAGACTTCCAGGGAGTTCAAGGGAGCGATTGCTTCTTTGGCCCAATTTCTTTAATTATAAAGTCTTTCAAGGATTAGAAGAATGCATAAGTGGGACCTTTCTTCTTTCGTGACAGTCATAAAGGATGTAAGGTTAAACACACTGTTTTTATAATAGGATAAAAATATGGTTCCTGAATTTCTGGGTTTACCTAATGATGGGAAGAGGGAGTCTCATGAATGAGTAAATGTTTCGAACAGACTAATGAAGATGGGTTAAAACAAATATGCAATTAGCAAATGCGTTTAAATGGGTTAATGGAGACAAACAGACTGGGAAATGCACACATATTTGTTATTATCATTTTTTAAATTAATATTACCGGGAAGCTGATCTCCTCCTCCAGGACTTTGTCTCCAACAACCTAAAAGTCACAAAATACAAAGATCACATGTATTGATACTAGAATGGTTTGATGTTACGCGAGTTCCTGCAAAACGACGAGGATGTTGTCTGTGTGATGTGTTTGTGTCTGTTAGAAAAAATGTAGACATAAAGGAAGCACCGTTCAAGAAAATCTGGTCAGTATTAAGTTTGGTGTTTCACATGTACAATATAAAAATAATATGGATCCAAGACTGTGACACTGAAGATTTACAAAGAAGGTGTGTGCTTTTTTACCTGGCAAAATAACTGGTGGTTATCTTCAGATACCAGTAGCAAACAACAACACTGTGACCGCGTCTGCTGCTGCAACTGCAAAGAGAAACACGATGACAAAAAATTACTTCCTTAGAAGATTGAATGAGAGAAAAATATTGGGTGTGGATACTTTTCTTTAAAGTCATTTTCAGTACAGAAAATGATGATTGGGCCCTACAGATACCCAATATCATTATTAAACAAAAGCTTATCGATAATAACACATAAAAAGTGCACATGATAGATTATTTGCATGATAAGCATGAAAACTATAATACTCATCATGAATTTTCATTCAAGGGAGAGCCACCTCTCTTCCAGGTACGCTTGGTTGTTGTGTCACTCTACCCACCATTAATAATTAGCTCTTCACTTTGAACCAATAGCTAAAGAGTGCTCCTTCTTCTCTGCCGATCACAATCAAATTTTTGCCTTTAAATTTATGAATGGCTGTCTCTCTCAGCATGCTTGACATTTCACAACCCTTCCTTCACCCCGTTCTCCTCCTAGAGCGATGCTTTGGAGTGATCTGGCCTCTAACCACCATCAGCGTCTGGGCTCTGGGGTTTATGCATCTATAATCCGAGTTCAGCCCAAGCGTACAAGAAATCATCAGCCCAGAACCAAACTACCATAGGCTATGCACTTATTTCATGCACATTTTTGTGAACACAAATAGATTCCTAATGTTTCTCCTTAATGAAATTAAAAGTAAGTAACTTTAAAAGGGTGAACCATCACAAAAGTGAAGTAATTGTTAAGTGTTGCTCATGTTTGTCACCATGGAGCCGGAGCTCCTCCTTGCTGACTGACTGCTCACCTGATGAGGATGCATCAGACATCTGATTGGGTTTATTTAGTCTTTATAAGCAGTGTTGTGCTGCTTAAAGGTGGGATGAGATACAAATTTTTGTAATCTTTTTTTTTGAAGAGTTGTGTTTTTTGTTTGGCCAGGGGGTGGTTGCCCTTCACCTATCACTAATGCTCATGGTTAATCTGTATTTGTACACTTTTAATTTGATACAAAACATTTTCTGTCAGCCGCTGACTGACGTTCGGTTAAGTTTGGGCAGTCGTTTTCCTGTTTTTGCTTGTTTTGGCCATATTCCCACCCCCACTTTGTTTTTTTCTTTGTCATATGTTAAACCTTCCTTAATGCCCAAGACTATTTCTTTTTCCATAATCTCTTCTGTTGGTGTTCCCTGTTCATTTTAGGTTGTGGTCTCTTCGAGTTTCCCTTGAGATTATTGAGCTGTTTCCTTTAGGGCTGCAATGTCTTTGGGGGCTTGTGCGGGATATATTTCCACTTGACCAGTGGCTATATTCTTTGTGAGAACATTTTGTTGTCTTGTCTCATCCCATATTGTTCTGGTTTATTCCTATTTTAGATTTGGTTTGGCAGGCTTCCATGATCTGTTGGAACGGTCAAGAACTGGACTAAAGACCATTTGATTTTCGGTGTTCATTATTTTAAATTTGCTGTATCAAAGCAATTGAGTGGGAGGTTTTTTTCTGCCCTTTCTGAAAGAAAGATTTTTGTTCATTGAACTGTGGAAGAAAATGAGCTCAACTGGAGAGAAGAATTTTAATAAGTGACTTTGCTTTAAAGAGCTTGAAGTGGAAATGCTCTGCTTGAGGCTTCGAGAGAAAGAGCTCAGTTATGATTTTGAAAATAAAAGAAGAATCAAGAACACTTAAGAAATGTATAGAGGATAATAAAGGAAGGACAGAAGCTTCGTTTCATTAGTATTTTGTTCAGTTTTCATTTATGTTGACTCTGGAGTTCTGTTTTCCATTACTTCATGCCTTTAGTGCCACAGCAGTTCCAGAGCTGTCAGGACAGCCTTTCCTTTTTCACTCCATCTGCTCACCTTGTTTGTCGTGTCACTGCCCCCTCCTCATTTGCTTTTTCAATTCCTACTGATCTGTCCTTTTGTGTCTTTTACTTTCCATCTTCACAAAAAAAGAATATTCTGAACAACTTCTAGGTTTTATGATGGAAAAGAATAAAAATAGAACATAGAAATAACTAAAATGATTGTAAAAATAAACATACATTTTTAAAAATGAAGGATTTTGTTCAAGTACATGTGAAATAGCAATTCTTTACATTTAAAATGCACACAAATGCTGGGATTAATATTTTTTCCAGGAAACTGTAACCTGAATAATCAAACCGTTTCAAGCTACGACTGATTTCTAGACACCATGCAGATTAACCAGTGCTGAGCTTTTCTTTAATCTGTGAACCGCACATGTGTCTACTGCAGATCTGCATTTATGTCTGGAATCCACAGCAGACCTGAATAAAAAACCACCAACATGTTCAGCTCAACAACTCACACAAACCTCAAGTATTTACACATGATCAGCACAACAATGCACATGTGCACAACATGTTTTTGGCTTACACATAAAAACACAAACTCTTTATTCTTGTTTTTTTTTTTTTCCAAGACGTGAAAATCTCAGCACTGCTCCTTCAGGTGTTCTTCTTACTAAAATTATTCTCCAACTCCCTTTCCCCCTTTCTCCTTTCTTACCACCAAGCTTTTTTTTATGTTTTATGCCAAGAAAACCCTTTAAAATATTCCAATAAAACAGATGCAGTGGTTTGAAACCTCTTTTCTTTTGTGCTCTTCAAATGCAGCTTGGAGGCACAGAAGGATGGTGTAGTACATCCAGGCTGAACTCCCACCACGCAGTACTTCAGTTCAGACGAGGCGGCCCCAAGGTAACACCCATGCTGCGAAGGCCAGGTTGCTCTGACTTTTGAACTCAAAGATGGCCATTTATGTCGCATGAAATACCACACATTTGAAGGGCGTTTTTTTCTCCTCTGGGAATTTCAGAGAACAGTAAAGCTTCCTGCTTCTGGCATCAGAATTTTATAGTAGTAGATGATTCTAGCAGCTCTTTGAATAAATGAATAAAATAATAGCAAATTCAACAGTAAAAAAAGTAAACTTTCTATTGTTCTTTTTCATTTTACTTAAATCTGTCCATTAGGATACTTTTTGGCAAATGCTGTTGCAGTTTATTTTTAAGTCTTCCTGTCATATCTTATATGTCTTATCTGATAAAAATCATGTTCAAAAAGTAATCTTGCTTTTAACTTGTAGAACGGTTAAGTCATGTGTTTTCTCCAGATCTCCAGAGGAGTTTTTGCACATTTTCTTTTGGTATTTTTAAACACATTTACTAGAACTCTCACAACGTCTCAAACTTTGCTCAAACCTTAAGTGAAAATAAAAGAATTAAAAGAAGAATTTACAAAACATCATTGAGATCTAATCAAATTGTGATAACAGAATACAGCGTTAGTTTTTACTAAACATTCTAACCAGGCACCGTTTAGGTTACATGACCTGGAGAAACTGTGTTTCCTTCCAGAGAAATTTAGTGCTGGATAATTTTCTTGCTTGGGTTTATCAACTCCAAGGTCATCTGGACCCAAATACTCAGCTACTGCTGGCGTGCAGCGGTGGACACTCCAAAACAGCAAAGTAGAGCGGTGGTGCTGATGCTGAAGTAGGTTCAGTTGTTTCTTTACTGCTTGTGCATTCCCTGCTGCTCACTCTTCTTTTTTTAGCCAAGTTCCAACGTCAGTTTTTGTCAATTTTAGGATACAACAATACCAAGGGCAAAACTGAAATAAAATGGTAGTAACCATTGACCAATGGTTCCAAACAGCCAACATCCCAGCCTTCTATAGAGGAATAAACTGCTATTACTCATTCTGCTTATCAGAATAAACATTCATACTCTACTACCTTTTTTAACATGTTCTTGTTAATCCTATATTTTCTTTTTTGCAAGTTATTAAAGTTATAAACTGACCAATCAGAAGCTTTAACTAAAGTAGGTGGTGCCTGCTGGCCCCATACAACAATTGAAATGTCTAATTGACAGCGCGACTTCAAGTGGTAGGCGTGTCGACTTTAAGCTCACTCCTGATTGATCAGAGTGGTTGCCATAGAAATGTTGACTCAGACCAAGGGAAACCAATGCCTACTTACTGATGACATCTGGTTCGACATAGCAGCATCGTATCAGAAAAAAATTCCATCTGAATGAACGCCACTTTGTTGGAAATTTCTATTTTCTACCATTTTCTATGGGTGACATCACACTCACTCGCTCCAGGTCTCGTATACAGTAGGTTGTAGCACCCTGTCCTTGGCGTGGAGGATTGTCTCTAACACTTGTTAGGAGGTTTACACCTTGCTGAGATCTTGAAGCGTCTTATCTTTGCGATAGACTTTGGTTTATCCTGCATCTGTTTATATCGTCACACGTACTGAAGCCAGCTGTGAGGATTTGGGAGCTCCTAATCTTCAGATCTGTAGAGTGGATTTCTTTTTGACCTGTGTCTCAGGCCCGAGTGCAGCTTTGATGCACATTCAAAGCACCAGTTTCCAGACGTTTTCCAGACCTCCTAATTGCTTAACTGATGAATAAATAATGAAGAAAGAGCTCACACCTGTAGATGAAACAGTTTAAAACCTATTATTCATCGGGGCAGACATAAGGACGGAGTACTTCCTTCAAGTTTGCATTTGAATGAGAGAAAAATTAAAGCTCAGACTCTGAATTTCAAGCTTGATTTCCTTTTTATTTGTTGCAGCTCTAAAGAACTATTAAGGATTAAAGGGAGGGGTTTGCAACAAACTTTTGTTGAACTTTAACAAAAGCTATGAAATATTTAAAAAAGCAGGCTGGAGCTGAATCTATATTGAGAAGATTCATGTGCATACATCCATTAGTGTTGGCTGGAGCAGGAATGGACTGAGGCTTTGTCTCTCAAGTGAACTATAAATTTCAAATTTCCCGTCTCTCCCAGGCTTTTTTTACCCCTTTATCTAGTGTATTTCCTTTCTCTGTGAATAAAAATTCCATACATTTGCAGGCAGATTGCTGCTTATGCGGCAGCATCATCACATCCTCGCTTTTAGGTTTGCACACGGCGCATTTCTTGCCTGCGATTTGCAGACGTGTAAATGAAAGGTTCTGGGTGATCTTTGGGGAAATTGATAAATAATTGTGTGATAAAAATCTTGTGACAGAAACAGGGGGAGAAGTCGCAGTGAAGGATATTTTGCATTTACCGCGCGTCCTCGTCTGTGTGTGTTTGTGTGGGAGTGTATGAGTGATCTCAGCGACTTACATAATTGATGACTTTGAGCTGGAGAGAAGCTGCATCAAGGTCATAGAGCTCACCTAAAAGAGGAGACGGAGAGAAAGAAAGTGACGGCGAGGAAACCACAGCGGAGCGAGGGCAGATTGAGGCCGGCGAGGAATGCAAATGTGGATCATGTAAGCAAGTCGACAGAAAGCGACGCCAGGAGGAGAGCACTCAGCCAGCGGAGGGCGAGGAAGGGGTGAACACAAGTCACCTAACAAAGAGACTGCTAATAAAGACAGGATGAGGGATGGAGCCAAACCTGGACCTCAGAAGAAAAATGGGGGCCAGATTTGATGAAAGGAGAAAAAAAGATGACGGCAAAGGTGGCAAAAGCTGAGAACAAAAGGCAACAGATGTTTTATGACCGTTTCCAGGAGTTAATCAATGCAGATGCATGTGTGCAGGATGGCATGAGCCCGTCGACTTCCATTATGCATGAGATTTGTAACAGTATTTGTGCAAAGCGTGTTGTTTTCATATTGTGGCCGTCACACGCTCCTTCTGTCACTGACAGAATTCCCAGAGCTTTTCATCCACAGGGGTTCACTCTATTAACAGGCCCGAGCTTGTGTATGACTATGTATGTGGCCTGTGTTTGTGCACAAACGTATGGGAAATCTAAAATGCATGGACTGTGACATGGTGATGGAACAGCTTTCATGCGTGGCCTTTATTGTGAAAATGAGTGTTCCTGTGCACATACCACAAAGCTGCAGGATGTTGTGGTCCAGCTCGCAGTAGTCCTGTTCAGAAACATTGAGTTGCAGCAGAGCATTGTGGGACTGCAGGAGGGAGGGGCTGAGCGGAGGCCTCTGATGGTACGCCTGGATGGACTGGATGCGCACACATGCCACCGAGGCCTGCAGCATCACGCACAAACATAGACGTGCACCACAGTCAGCTGTGAGGGACGGTCATCAACCAGTACCAGGAACTTTCAATCAATTTAGTTCATTATAAAGTGACACCAAGTGATTGTTGAGTCACTCAGCTGGATTACTGTATTTATGTCCTGCAGCAGTCCTGGACTGCAAGGGCCAGATTGCTTTTTTTACTGTTCTTCTTTCTTACTGTTCGTTTGAGCAAAAATTTTGTTTGCACCGCATGCTTAAGAACTAACCTAGTACCTGGTGAAAATTAATTTTTGACCCAAAAAGTTATGACATCACAGCAAGTGAAACCATCTTAAAATCAAATAGGGCCACAATCTCCCATGGGACACGAAAAACATGCACTAATGAAACCAAAACACATGTGTTAAGGGATATCCAAAGGAAGTTCTGAAATTATTATAGGATGGTCACAGGACCGACAGGTTTGTGGCCATTTTGTAGCAAAGTGAGAAAATTTGGTTATTTTCAAATTTTTCGACAATATGGGAAACAGAAACTAATGTTCAAGTTATCATCATGAAATTTCACCCACACACCACCAGGTTAAATCTACAACCACAACTGCGACAAATACGTAGTTGTAGAAGCAAATTTTTTCTTTAATAGTCCTGGTAAATCGCTTGTCTGTCCTGGGATAGGATCTCTCCCTCATGTGGGCATCCCTAAGGTTTCTTCTTTTTCCTGAATCAGGATTTTTAGGAGTTTTTCCGGGAGGGAGGGTCTAAGGGCAGGGATAGCCAGTTTTATTTAGTCTGTTTAGTTTTTAGCTATTGTTCATATTTTATGACTAACCTTTTGCATCTGTAAACTTACCGGCATGAAGCCCAATGAGGCAACTTTTTCTTAGCGATATTGGGCTATATAAATAAAATTGAACTGAATTGAATTGAACCAAAGTTTCATTGACCTTTGACCTCATGGAGGCTTCCATTTTGAATTTCCTAAAAAAATGTCTTTAGTACCTTAAACACATTTAATTTCCACCAAGGGGTTTTTGAACTATGGCCTCCTCAAAAATCATTTGGAAAGGCCGTTATAAAAAAATGTCCAATTTGTAGATTTTGAATAGCGTTAGCCTGGCGAGCTTGGAAAAGTAGCATCTTCTTGTTGTTTGCATATCTTTTAGCGGAATATTGTCAAAATGTAACACGAGAATTGTTAGGTCAAGCTGAATAAAGCATATAATTCGAAAATATTATGGAAGTGGGCATGCACAATGAAAAAAAAAATACCCTCTGTTGCCAAGGAAATCCAAACATTTATTTTTGCCAATTCTTCTAAAAATTACATTGACCTAGTCTTCACCCCCAGGTGACCAAAAAATAAAATGGTTGCTATGGAGATAAACCAACATAAAAGCTACCATTTAAAAAAACGTATTTTTTTTAATGGATTTGTTACTTGCAACTCTGACCAGGGTGGTAGGGAGAGTGAAGGGCGTGTTCTGGTGGGACCACATCACCCCAATCCAGTAACTGTCCTTGTTACTTTAGTACATTGGGCTTTAAAAGTGACCAACAAGTTACAACATAATGTACTCAGTCTGTCCCTCATACTGGGTAGGTCTAATAACAAACAACCAAACAAGAACTTTTTAAAAGTTTAACATTTATCGTTTTAAAACCCATAAAGAAAATCAGTCAGTTGGGTAACACCTTATTTGGAAATGTTAGAAGCAAGAATTTATTTTAGGTTGATGATTTTTCTTCCTTTTCTGCAAAAACATAGTTCTATAGGTCTTTCATACACTGCAGGATTCTTTTCTTAAACAGAACACGTGGCGTTTTATTTGAGAAGCCGTTGAGGTGAACCCATTCTTCTTTCCAGCGGTGAAATGTTCTCTAAGTCACTGGCTGCAGTCCAAGACAAAAGCCCCATTGATCACCCCTCTATCCTCCAACTGCTTAACAACGGCAAAAACCTGCCTTTCTGTGCTGTTGCCCCTTTTTCTCCATGCAAAATCTTGGCATCAAACCACTTGAAAGTAGTTTTTTCTGGATTTGCAGACACCTTGACCTCCACTGTAGCTGGTAATCATCATTTATAACTTACCTCATGGAGTGAGAAATGACTTACCCTGAAGCAATCTGCTTGTTTTTTAAACATCAATCATTTTTTAGGAAAAAAAAGGGAAGGATGAACATCCTAAACATGAATATTCCATAACTCTACGATGAAAATCATAGCTCACTTCAGAAAGTTGGAAATCTGGAGTTGGAAATCCATCCATCTTCTTGACCGCTTCTTCCCTTTCGGGGTCGCGGGGGTGCCGGAGCCTATCCCGGCTACTGATGGGCGAAGGCGGGGTACACCCTGGACAGGTCGCCAGTCTGTCGCAGGGCTGGAGTTGGAAATCTTTTTGATAATCTAGTTTTTCGTTAATAAGCTACGATGGCTCGAAAGTGCAAATCCCAACAACAAGTCACTCAATGGAAAAACATATTAAAGGTTACAATTACAAAAGAAACCAAAGAAGAAAAAAACTTTTTGGAAAACAAAAGTAATCTCCAGAAATCAAAATGAAATGTTAAAAAAATGAAACAAAATGAAAAATCTGAAAAAGTAGGTATTATGGGACACCACTGACTGTTTGATTTTTGAAGAAGAGGTAAAGCAGGAGGATGTTTTGCTCAAACTGTGGAAAAGAGAGGATTGATCTGGCCAGAAGCTTAAATAAATATTTTCTGTATGAAGATATCATCACACCAGATAACTTCCCATAACATCGTCCTCCAATCAGTGATATCCCATGATATCTACCTTTTCCAGTTCATTATTTTGTTTCAATTTCTAACATTTCATTTTAATTTCTCAAAATTACTTTTGCTGTCCAAAACATTTCCTTTTTTTAATTTAAATTTTTTTGGATTTACATTTAGGTTTCTGGAATTTTGCTTTAATTGCTTTTTTTGAATTATTATTTGTTTTGCTTTTGCAGTTGTTGTGATCTTTCATAGATTTAAGACATTTATTGTCACAATTAAGCATGATCAAATATTTTCCCTGCATATCTTCAATTATATACAATTAAAATAAATAAACAAATCAATCAATAATGTAGAGCAGACATGTCCAAAGTCTAGCACGCGCTCAAATTTCCACCGGCCCGCAGGCTCCTTTTGTAACATCAATAATATGCGGTCCCCAGCACTTTCTAAGAACTCTGTACAATTTCTTGATTGTGATTGGCTCAATTCTATTATAAGTCGTTGTGAAGCTGGAGCGACACAGTCCTAGGTCCTTCCTATGACACTTCTCATTTCTCATTTCTAAAATGTTCCAGTGAGAGCCTCCACTCGTAACATTGTGGTCCAAAAAATCAGGGACGTTTCATTTGGTATTGGGAGCCAGAGAAGAAAAGGAGTGAGGTTTATTAATTTATTTTTTTATAAGCTTGTAACAAAAGCATGGACATAATCTGACATCGTTCAGTTGCTTCTTTTTTGCAAGGAGGGGACAATGACATGAATGTGAGTGAAGAGCCTTTAAGAGGCAGAATGAGAAGAACATATTAGTTTCTCTGATTATTTAGACGTTTACAGAGAGCATTTAATGGTGAATAATATGCTGCATTTCATATGAACCCAAATTTAATGTTGATTCATGTGTTTTCCAGGTAAACTTGTTTTATTTGTGGTCCTTATGTATGAAATTCACAGTAGTTCTGGTGAAATGTATTTCCATCCATTGTGAAGAAATAAAAAAGTCATAAAATAGTTCATTGGTACTTCGTTTTATTATAAGGGTTCAAAGAATAAAAGCAGACTGGTAGGCCCACACACAGTTTAACATTTTAACTATATCAGATCTGACTCTCTTTGGTAGAAGTTTGGACACCCCTGGTCTGGACTCAGGACAAAACAGTTGGAGGAGATTCTTAGGTTTCCATGACTGTAGGTGCAGGGCCTTGTCCTACAGGGGACACAATGGCTAACAGTTCTGGGGGAAAAAATATTCTTGAGTCTGCCGACCCACCCCTCTGGCTTCTTTCTAATCCTCCAATTGTAGGAGCATTTAAAGCTGTTGTGCATGAAGCCAAATTGGGCCCAATATTATTTGAAACCCAAATAAAACTAGATTTGCAATTCCTTGAAG
>NC_050524.1:22878376-22894560 GCF_002922805.2 Oryzias melastigma | reverse complement strand
GATTGCTTTCAGCAATCAGACAACAACTTGAAAAAAATATCCCTCTCCCAGCAGGGTGTTTTGTGTATTTCTTCACGTGGGTGTGCTATGAAGCACAAAAGTTTACATTTAAATGTAAGCAATGACTTTTTGTTTTAGCATGACTTTTAAAGTTATAAAACTGATGTATTTTTCAAACTCTGGCTGCTACACGCCATTGTAGATGACCAGCAACTATTGATGACATCATTGAGTGGTAGTTACGTCCGAATTTGAAGACACTATTTTTCCGTAACTCTCCAAGTGTCGGGGTAGGGAGAAGCCGTAGGGGTAGGGGAGGAATTCAGATTTAGCCACAGTGGTATAAAAAGATGGAGCAATGGTTTGACATTCTTGTAGTTTTTTCTAGATTCTGGTGGAAAAGACAGAGGTTGGGTCCAAATTCCTCACTACTCACTACATAGTACACTATATAGTGTTTTTACAATTTTGTAAAATTGTCTGAATCTACAATTCCAAAATCCAGTGTCTTAGAAATGTCCCAAAAAGTCACTGCAAAAAAACCAATGAGAATTGATGCTCTTTAGATTGGCAAATATAGACCACAATGCATTGTGCTTGAACGATTTTTGTGAAAAAAAAGTATTTCAATTTTTTTTTTTTAATAAATCATCCAAGTTTTCATCACTAGAAAACCATGGATCCAGAAATAGATTTCATAAAATACTCGATTTTTACTTTGTGAAACTCATGACCTCATACAGTATTTGCCATAAAAAGTGTTGGACTATCCAGTACATTGGATCGGCCCACACTATAAAGTTTTTAAATAGTTATGTATTAGTGAGGAAATTCGGACGTCGCCAAAATCTCGATTTAGTTGTTAACATCCCTCAATCCCCTATGCCGTCCTCACTTTCTGGGCCTCCTATTCTGGGCTGTGCAGATCCATAATACACTGTCATTCTGAGACACAAGACACTCTCAATGGTTGAGGCTGTTGAGCCTTTTTCTCCAGGTGTGAGGCGTTCACTGTCCAGGAAAGATCAGGGAAGGACATGTAATGCCCATTTGCACAGACATTGGTTGGTTGATATATATTTTTGTGTTATGATTTGTTGATGTGATTTGCACTTCAGGGCCACCATAACAACCTGCTATAATCCTTGTAAATTAGTCTTGATTTCAAAACCCTTCCAACATTTTCTGATGCATTTTCTTCTTGTAACCAAGAAACAGAGAAGAAAAACTCACATGTTTCTCCAGCACATTCAGATGCAGTTCGTCCTGTTCAGACAGAGGCTTGCAGCCCACCTACGACACACAAACGCAGAGTGAACGCCGAGCAGGCTGTTTCTGCTTTATTGCATGAGCCCGATGCCTCTGCAGTTCATTTCATTTGTGTATGTTAACTAAAATTAAACAAGTTCACATTAATCTCCCTTTTCATAAAGGAGGAGCTGAAAGTGATGACATGATCAGGAGAATTTAATTTGTTACTGATTCTTTTTTTTTTTTTTTTAATCCTCTCTGTATATCCTTGGATAAAAAGGGCTCACCAGTAAGACAGCAAGGACTTTGTCCTGATCTGAGATGGGAATTACAACCGCTGAAAGACAAGAAGAAATTGAAAAAGGTTCAGAATACAAAATGCATTTTTGTGAATAACACATTCTGTTCTTTTACTCCCCCATCCTTTTCAACCCTATTATAATCTCTTCTTTGTTATATATAACTGTTTAAATGAATAACATAACAAATCATTAGCCACAAAATGAGATTATCACAAAGGAAGAGGGTACCAAACCCTTTTCTCTACACAAATATTTCATGTTTGCATTTATTCCTACAATCCTTCCTGCTTTATTATGCATGTAAAATCGGAGCATCGGAGGCAAACATTTGTCTTCTCATCACAAACCTTTCATTGCTTTTTTTGGGCCTCTTGTCCAATTTTGCAGCCCACACAGCTCCATACCTCTCTCCATGCAATCATGGTCTCTTGTTCGCCACTTCCCTCTCTATCTCCTTTCGTTTGTGTTTTTTTTTTTTTCTCTCCTCCTCCCACGCGCTCACATCTCTAAGCTCCACATGCTCACACATCCTCCAACCCGTGCAAACATTCAGATGTTGGTCCAGGAACATCATTCAAGCCCTTGTTTGACCCACCGCAAAGAAGCACTCTACCGCACCTTTTTTCTGTCCCGGTAACGGCGCTGCGAGGCAGATCCTGTATTTTTCTGGCAACTCGGACGGAGGGAAACCGGCGCACTGACATCGTTTCAGCTGGTCCACCATACTCCTGCAGCACACACACAGAAGTTGAGTCTGACTCAGGTTCCAGGAATTACATGCATGAAATCTGCCTGAAAAGAGGGAACCGAGACAAAAAGGATGAAGGGTTTTGGGAGACAGTGGTGACAAATGGAAAAAATGATGGAAAAAGCAGATGCTTGATGTTCATTTGCACAAACCAAAACCCTGATGAATAGAGCTATTATTCACAGTGTAATTATATGAACCCAATACAGCCAGCACTGTGTCTGAGTGTGCGCACGTGTGTGCACGTGAAAGAGCTGGCCACATGTGAAACCAGGTGTGGGCCCAGTCTGAGTTTTTGTTGTATGTTAGACAGAGGGCAGCATTTTTATGCTAAAATATGAGACGGGGATTTGTTGATTCTGGACTGGTTAGCGCACACACAGAGACTCACACAGACTCACATGAATATGGAAATGAAAAAAGAAAAGATGGCAAATAGTTTAACACATGGGCAAATTCAAAATCTTTGTGCCTCACATAATAAATCAGCTAATCCCTGTGGCTGTGGCTTTTTTTTATTTCCACACACAAACACACAAACAGGCAGGGTTGCAGCCGCTCTGTTACATCCTCACAGAGTCTGAAATCCCCTCAAACCATGGCAGCCAAATCTCTGCATGCTGCATTGATTTTCAAGAGTGCATCTATTTTAGCTTACTGAAGAAAAGCCCACTTCAATCAGAAAAGATTCAATTGGGGCAAATACATTTGACCTTTGGGTAATGTTTTGTTTAAAGCATCACAAAACCATTTCCAACTTGGTTCAGTAAACAGCAAAAAAAGAAAAAGAAAAAAAAAATAGTGGTCACTTAGTGTGTTCAAGCATTTAGCAATATGTATGCGACCCAAAGAAATTACAAAATAAAATCCACAGATTCCAATTGCAGTGATTTTTTACAAACTGCTCAGATCAGTGAGATTAGGTTTTAAAAAACAGACACCAGATGACCAAAAGAGTAACATATTGCACCCTCTAAGTCTAATATTTCAAATTAAAAACATTTCTTTTTGAATTAATAGTTTGGTTTTATGTTTTGTCACCTATAAATATCATTCTTTAACAATGAATATGTATGTATGTGTGTCTTTGTCAATACATATTAAGGTAATGCTATTAATTAGATAAAGACCCAGTCCAATGAAGATCATCTTTTTTGTGTTTTTAATATGATGTTGTAGCATTTTCTCATAGTAGAGGATATAATAAATAATTTATGATTAAAACGGCATATCTTGGGGCTGCACGGTGGCGCGGTGGTTAGCGCTCTTGCCTCACAGCGAATCCCGGCTGGGACCTTTCTGTGTGGAGTTTGCATGTTCTCCCCGTGCATGCGTGGGTTTTCACTGGGGACTCCGGCTTCCTCCCACCGTCCAAAAACATGCTTCATAGGTTAATTGATAACTCTAAATTGCCCCTAGGTATGAATGTGAGAGTGAATGGGCGTGTGATTGTGGCCCTGCGACAGACTGGCGACCTGTCCAGGGTGAACCCCGCCTTCGCCTATCAGTAGCCGGGATAGGCTCCGGCACCCCCGCGACCCCAAAAGGGAAGAAACGGCCAAGAAGATGGATGGATGAATGAATAAACTGCATATCTGAGTATTTCTTAATTCAAATTCCGTTGGATCAGAAAAGCGGATGCTTGAAAAAGCTCAAACTAATGACGCAGCTACTGAAATGGTCGTACACAAATTGCTCACCATTATTTTTGCGCTGCTAATAGTCTGTTGATACTCTGTGTCAACAGTCCTCCCCACAACCCAGAATTGTATTTCTAATGAGCTACTGGGCATAAAATATGTCTTAAAAAACAACAAAGGCTTGTTGATTTTAGCTAAAAATGTCATAGTCATAATTAAAAGATCACTGACAACGATTTTAGAATAGAAAAAAATATAGTTGGAGTGAGACTTTAAACTTATTACATTTTTTCAGACTCTTCTGCTTCAGAGAACAGGTGATGTCAGGAACCAGTGGTGTAGAACCCAATTTGCAGGAGACCAGGTTTTAGCACAAGCTCAAAGGTTTGATAAATAAATTTAACCCTTTAACGTCTGAGCTTGAATTCCAATGTTTTCATTCCTTTGATCTGCCGTAACTCTTCATCCGTTTCCGCAATTAATGTGGATCCAGTGGATTCTGGGGAAAAAGCAGCACTGTGTTGATATGCAACATTTTACATTTCCCTGCATCAAGCCATGTCTGGAAATTAATTGGCTCCTCTTCCGGCTTAACCCTTAGTAATAACGTTCCTTTGAGGTTGCTACGGACTGTCTGTGGGTGAAAAATGGTCAAACCTGTATGGGGCCTGCAGCTGAACTGCACAAACTAGAGAGCCCATAGAGTAAAAATGTTCATGCACATTTTTACTGAGGCCATGGTGCTAGTGGTAGATCATAGTGAACACTTAAACAACACATAGGCCCAAGGAGGGTAAGTAAGGGTAAGTAGGTGAGACGTAGGTGCGTTGTACAGATTTTAAGAGCCATTAAAAATATCACTGAGGCAGCGGAGAAAGCCTCAAGACGGCTTTGGATCTGTGGAGAAGTGGACATTGCCCCTGGCTGGGTCGCCTGAGCGAGGGTGTTTGATGAGCAAAGACCCCATGACCTCAAGTTTATCACTGATGATGTGTCCAAGTAGCACCTAGTGGTGTATTTAAGATAATAACTAGATTGCAGCGTAAGGACACTATAGGACAGCATCACCAGTACATCATCAAGTGCATGCAACTTCCACGATCCTTAGAAATACTTTACAACACTCGCAACAATGGATCATTTAGGCTTCATGATGTCCCGTAAGGTGGTAGTATAAGCCTCAAGGGAACTGCAAGACACCCATTAAGATTCAGCCACTCCTCTGTACGACCCTCCACGAACCTGTACAACCTAATAACCCGATGCACCAGTACAGACCAACCCCTTGTAGGGTTGCACATGACTAATGACAATCTCCAGTTCATTCATTGTCATTGGAGTTTCCTTTCGAGGGATTTACACACACTATTAAGGAGGGTCATTTCAACAGAACAGCCTGCTTGGTGGTTTCAGTCACAAGAACAATGACTGTTGCCAAGATGGGGATTACAAATGCTGCATCAAATCAATTAAAATGCCCCAGCAACCCTGTGCAGTGTGTGGAGGGAATTTGAGTTGCTCTTGGAGATTTAAAATCAGACTGTGTGGGGTTTGCTCCAAAAAATACAACTGTTTTCTCCAAAGATACAAATAAGAATCCAACTTGAACTGATTTTCATTTATTTTACTTCTTATTTTTTATAGGCACTGCAAATGCCGGGCTCATTGTTGGAAATCCTAATCCAGGATGATGACATTTCCCCCTGCAGTGTTCTGAGGTTGGGTGGAATTGTAAGAAAGCTACTTGGATGAGAGCTTTGACCCTCTGAGTCCAGTTTTCTGAAGCTCAGACGACGCTCCTCTTAAGTGCTTTCCACATTTTGACCTTTGCTGTTCTAAAACCACAGTCAACAAACCCCGTTTTTTTACTGCTGCCCTATCCCCTCGGCTGAGCTTCGGTTTGCTTGTGGGTTTTGACCTGGCTTGTCCACGCGTGTGTCTGCCAACACCACCTTCTGTCTTGAATCTTGATCTGGAATCTCTCCTTTTGCCATTAAAGATTTCTTTTGGCATTTATATTGCATCATTTTCTCTGGCTCATAAGATATTCTTCCAAGAATCTGAAAGTGCAGCTCTAGTATATCTGTAGAGTGATGTATTGTTTCCCTCCCATCTTCAAAGATTTCTGCTTATTTTCCTTTCCAGGAATCTCTGTTTAGGTTGGAATGGAACGGAGCTCAGGAGTCCAGGATGAATACCAATAAGTCTGAGTTTGAAACTTTTAAACTGTTCACGGATTGCTGCTGGATGAACAGGTCTCTGGAAAGGCAGATGTCACAAACCTTCCTGATCTGCACCAGATCGATATCAAGTCTAGTAAGATAAAATAGCAACTAACCAAAATATTTGGTGAGAGTTTATATATTTTTTCTCATCTACTCCTCATCTCTCCTTCAATTCTTAAAACCCCACAGATCTTTTTACTGCACGTTGTGCTGCCAATGTGACAAAATAATATCAAATAAGAATGGGCCGTTCCAGTCGTTGGGGAGCAGGTCTGGCCACAGAGCAGCCTGTTTCCTCCTGCTCTCTTTGGCCTCCCAGATGAGCTGTGTCACTGCTCTGTGAGTTCCAGGAAGCATGGCATCCCTGAACTCCTAATTCCTGACAGATTAATTGATTCAGGTCTTCCCTGCACAGCTGCTCGGAAACAAATAAAGGTTTTGCTACGACACACAGCAGACAGATGACATGAAACCGGTCCGCAAGGATGGACTTCGCATATTGAGGGAAAATGGCTACCAAACTTGTTCATTTTTATGTCCCACAGCAATCCTGGACTGTAAGGACCAGATTTAAAAAAAAATTCTTCTTTCTTACTGCGCCTTTGAAAAAAAAAGTCACCCTGTCGTATACTCAAAACATTTTTCTGGAATGTTGTAAAAAAAAGATGTAATGCATGAATTGTTAGCTCAAGCTGAATAAATAAATTTAACATTTGATTTGAACATATTAGTAATGTGGCCGTGGTTATCAAAAAAACCTCAGTTGCCAAGGAAATCAACAGAAGAGTTGCCATTTTGAATAAAGTGTTTTTTTTTTTATTAATTGATCCCATGCAGCTCTGACCTTGGTGTCAGAGGCAGCCTGAAGCAGCTGTAAGGGCAGGTAAAGAAGAGACAATGGGTGAGACGGCGAGGGCGAGGGTGGGTAGCACCTGTGGGCCATACAACGCCTCCAGTACCTTTCATTAATTTATTGCCTACATTCAATCAGAAGTAAGTTGCAGCTTCCTAATTTCTATTTCTCACTTGCAAAGTAAATAACTTGTATTTTTTAATTACAAATTTAAATCTAACCAAGTATCTTCAAGAAACAAAATTTTAATAAATATGAAAAGCAAAGAAAAACATCCAAACAAGGCAAAAAGTCAAATAATCAATGAATGTTTTTAATACATTTGCATTCAAATCATTCTGATTAGGCCACATTTTTTAAGCATTCTGAAGAAACTTTAATTGTGATCAATATAAGAGGCCAAAAGATCACATTAAAAATGCTGATGCCTCGTACTGAGCAAGCATTAACCAGAGCAGCTCTGACTAATCAGTTATTTGCATTATTTATACATTAAATTTAAAGTAATTCTCGGTTGGGAGAACTGAAAATAACAAAGTCTTGTCTCGTGTAACTTTTTGTAACCTTTGTTTGTGAGACGTCTGATTCAAAGACTTTGTCAAGAAGTAAGTGAACTAAAGCAAGAGGGAACCTTCATAGCTGCTGGCCTCTCCTGGGAACTCACAAAAAGCTGGAGTCAGTGTTGATGTGTCTGTGGCTTTGTGCCAAGGTCCTGATAACAAGCGGGTGAAGTGGAAATGAAAAAGTCATGAAGGTTGTGGTTCTTTGAGTCTCTCTGCTACACCTGACAGGCATTCCGCCTTAAGTGAGTGTGCGTTTGTGTCTCCTAGCCGTGACGGCGTGTCGCTGGAGTCCTCAAAGTCTAACTTTTGTTTGACAAAATAAACTAATTCATTAATAATGCAGCGCTGGATTGGCCCAAGGAGCGCTGGCAGCAGCACCGAGTCTACTGGACCATCAGAGAGCAGAGAGAAGATCACCGTGTCTCACTAGGGGCGGGAGGAACGTTATCTGGGAGATGAGGCCTGCAATGTCTCCACCGGAGAGGGACTGAATGTAAGAAAGAGGAATCGCCTGGGAGGCTGTAAGCGAAAGAAAGACCAAAACACGGGCAGCTCGGTGCTTTGGGGAAAAGAGGCTGGAATAGCGGATCAGACAAGGAGATACTGCCTGTCAGAGAGACATATAGATGTTGAACAAGATGGAAAATAAGAGCAAGAGATGAGGCGAGGAAACAATGAAGTGACAGACAGAGGACGTCTTTGTGTTTCTTGATTATCGGATCTGTCTCGGTGACACCTCAATGTCTGAGTTGAGGATGTGATTTTCACTCAGGTGCACAAAACAGCCGTCTTTATTAACTCTTTTTTTCCACATTGATGTACTGCCTCTCTTGAAATCACAGCAACAATGCAGCAGTGCATCAGCACACGCCGTGACTTAGTGGGGCGAAAACGTCTGAGATTCGCTGCACAAACGGTACACACCTGATCTTCCCCTCCTCCGGCAGCTCGTGCGGCGGCTCTTCAGACAAAAGCCTGAAGTCTCCCTCCAGCAGGTAGACGCACACGCACTCCTGGAATAAATCACACATTCATTTGCCACATTAATCAGATCCTAATTGATACAAGAAGTGATGAGCTTCGGCAATTTGTAGGGGCTGTTATCAGGTCGGAGTTACATCCGAATCAAAACACCTTCTGTTTCTTTTTCCAGGTAACACAATTCAATTAGGGAGCAAAGCAAATACCGTGCTGGGAAGCAGCTCCTGGATGCTGTCTCGCAGGGCCGCTCGCAGAGAGCGGGCGTCCACCGCTGCTGCCAGCCGCAGCAAAGCATCCTGCAGAGGAAGACAAACACCAACCATCAGGACCGCATGTTTACCATCTCAGAAAAGCTCAAACCCAAGGCCTTCATTTTGTTTTCTTAGTGGGTCCATGTTGTCTCACACATATTTACCCTGGAAGGCTGCTAAACCCTGTAGAACACTGTCATGTGTCACAGCTATCCGAGACCAGAGTTTGGTCTTTAAACTCGTTTTCCTCATCACAATCCACATTACGGAAAACAAAACACTTGAAAATTCATTTACAAAGGTTGGTCGGGAGTTAATTCATTAAACGAAGGTGAATGTGGAAGAAATAATGGCTTTCATCTTAACTCACAGTGTTTGAAAATAAATGGGGGGATTTTTATCCTGGTTCTTTCTGATTAAATTAAACAAGAAAATGTTTTTCTGTCCCACAGCAGTCGGCTGCAGGGACCAGATTGTTTTCACAATTCTTCTTTCTTACTGCACCTTTGAGGGAAAATGCCTCATATTTAAAAACTCACCAACATTTGCATGCACCTACTACCTGGTAAAAATGACATTTAGGCATAGTGAATGACACCCCCTCAAAAAAAAAAGACATCACAGCCTTCCGAAATATGAACAGGACCAAAATCTCTTACAGGGCTCAAAAACAAAGATTTCAATTGATTAACCAAACCAAAACACATTAGCTGAATATATCTAAAGGAAGTTTTGAGATTAGTTTGGGATGACCACATGATCAACAGCTTAGCCATGTTGTTGCAAAGTGTGAAATTTGGCAATTTTCAATAAAACTTTTGATCAGATTTTCAAGGAATTTCACACGCATGCCTCCATGAAGAAAGTGTGTGTGTTAGCCTGGGGCGCTGCTGGTAAATTAAGCAAAATGCAGATTTGTGGGTCTTTTTTTGTAAAGAATTAACATTATAATGTACTTAAAAGTTTAAAAAAGTTAATTTTGCATGAAACTTTTTGGTCACCTCCCTCTGAGGGTCAAACCAAGCTTTCACTCAGTCAGCATTTATCAAAAAATTCCTGAATCACCCAGAGAAAGGGACCATTAAAACTGCGAGCAGATGCTTCTGTTTAAAGATCTGCATTCTGTGTGACCTGAGAGCCAATGGTTTTAAAGCAGGAGTGCATGTGCTCCAATATCTGCTCCTCTTCAAAGGTCAGAGTTTGCCTGAAACAAACCCAGCGATGCGTGATCTCCATCTACACGGAGATGTCCTGTCTCCTCTCCCATCATTACGGCTTGGTTTCAGTCTTGCCAACAAATTCAAAAGAAATCATGCTTTTTATTTTTATCTTTCTACAAAAGAAGAGCTTTCCGCTTGTTACTCTTGAAATGATTGCTCATTGGCCTCCGAGTTTTGCCCGAAAGCTGGTTATCTTGCAGCTCAGCACCGTTCCTGAACACCTCTTGAGCAGACGCTCACAAAAGTACTGCTGCTGCTGATCGCAAACACTGCTTTCACGCTGTACTAAGAACAAACTGCTTTTGCCTGCTCTGAGGACATAAGAGAGATGTATGAAGAACAAACAAAAAAGAAGCTTGAAAGAGAAGTTCAAACCTGGGCTGCTTTCTTGATTCTGCACACCAGGCTGTTTGCCAGACTGGTGATTTGCAGAGGTAATTTCAATGTCAGGAAGGCTTAGGGGACGGGTGATTCAGATGCTGTTTGACCATTGGACTTGTGCATCATTCGGAGCAAACTAATGCCTAAAAAAGGACAATTTAGCTTGAGATGCAACCTTTTTATATATTTATTTTTTTATGTATTTTTCTGGTCTAGATGAGCAAACAAGTAAGAAAGAAGCAGCCGTTCTGGAGATTTATATTTTGGAGTTACGTCATTCACAAACATGTCAATCAACCACCTCACCTATTTAATCTCATTTTCTACTTTGTTTGCAGTTGAATTCTCCCAGTTTCAGTCTTCATCCTGCATCAGCAACTCGTGTAACTGTAGTCTGATTGAACATCTCAGGGGGAATTAAATCACAGAGAGGAAAAATTAAAGGCAGGGACCACAAAGGCTTAGAGTTGGTGCATTTTTAAAAGCTGGGCCGTGAATGAGTAAGTAGAGGAGTAAACCATGGTTCAGAAGAGGCTGTCGGTGAGGTCTGAGGGAGGAGCACCTTGTCTTAGGAAAAAAAAAAAAAAAAAAACCCAATGGGGCAGCAAGCAGTGCCTGCTGCCAGGCTTCTCTGACAGAGTCCATCTGTCTGTGAAATTCTTATTTTCCCTCTTTTATTTTCCTCTTTTTTCTTCTCCTCCATCTGTGTTCAGTCTAGTTTTGGACTGAGGGGAAAGAAGGGAGCGGAGGAAGAGGGAGGTGGCAGGAGATGGAGATAGCAAGGTGGTGGTGGGGGGTGCCAAAAGGAGGGGAGGAGAACAGGAGAGTGGAGAGCGATGTCCTGCCTGTGCAGCCAGTATTGGTCATTACATATGATTAGATATGATTAAACGTGATTAGCTTTGATCACTCAATCAGCCTGGCAGTGCATGTTGTAATGAAGTTGGATCAGTGCCAAGCGTGCGCGTGCAGCGAGGAGAGTCGGTGGGACTCGCACATCTTCACACGCTTACACAAAACAAACAAGTGTGATTGAATGTGGATTTCCACGCAGACAAACTCCTCATCCTCGCTGCTCTGCTGCAATCTCAGCTGTCTCTACGTGTGTGTGCACGTGCACGTGTCATGCACCCGTGAGTTTTTTTCACTGATAATAAGACGTATGCCTCAGTAAATGTCAGCCTCTGTCCTCTGACCTTTCACAATCATTTCTTGCCATGTACCTCAAACCATCTGTTACATTAATTTACCTGCGTCTGCACCCATGACTGCACACAACCTGACGTGCACACACACAGACACACAGAGCCTTTCAGCAGCTTCTAGTCAGATGAATTCAAAGTTTTAATTGCCTAATGGATGAAGGATGTCAGCTTTCAAAGGAACCTGAAACCAAAACAAGGGAGACTTTTTCCACTCAGCAGCAAAGACGAATTCAACAATAAAATCCTTCAATTGCATCAAAGCTGAAGCATGACTGTCATCCAAACACATTTCCTTTAATGCCAATTCAATTTAGGGGAATTTGACTGAAGCTTTTACCCAAATTGATTGAGAAACGCAATGAGGGCGTGCAGAAATCGTAAATGCGTAGTTACCAGCATTGATTAAGTTATTCTTGTTTCATTTCATAAATGCTTTTATAGATTCCACACTAATCTGTCAGATGGAATTACTGTCATCATTAATTTGGTCAAGCCATCAATTCATCTGCAGCAGGTTGAAATATCTTATTATAAAACTGCTTTCTGTATTTTGTCCTCTTGTTGGTCTAATTATTTTTTTGTTCGTCCACATTTTTTCTGATTTCCCAAGAGTAAATTTCCACTGAAACCTTTTATTTAGACATTGATCTCTGCTTTTTTCCATCTGCTTGTCAATAAACACCTTTTATCACAAGACCAAAGGTTTGCAGTTCAGGTTATTAGACCCAGCTAAGTGTGCACAGTACGCAGGGTTGGGTTCTTTGGGTTTTTGGGATGTCTGGGCCTGTAAAGGGTCGTAGACAGGAGTAGGTGTATCTTAAGAGAGGAGTAGGTGTATTTTAAGACAGGAGTAGGTGTATCTTAAGACAGGAGTAGGTGTATCTTAAGACAGGAGTAGGTGCATTTTAAGACAGGATTAGGTGCATTTTAAGACAGGAGTAGGTGCATTTTAAGACAGGAGTAGGTGTATCTTAAGACAGGAGTAGGTGCATCTTAAGACAGGAGTAGGTGTATCTTAAGACAGGAGTAGGTGTATCTTAAGACAGGAGTAGGTGTATCTTCAGACATGAGTAGGTGTATTTTAAGACAGGAGTAGGTGTATCTTCAGACAGGAGTAGGTGCATTTTAAGACAGGAGTAGGTGTATCTTAAGACAGGAGTAGGTGTATCTTCAGACAGGAGTAGGTGTATCTTCAGACAGGAGTAGGTGCATTTTAAGACAGGAGTAGGTGTATCTTCAGACAGGAGTAGGTGCATTTTAAGACAGGAGAAGGTATATCTTAAGACAGGAGTAGTTGTATCTTAAGACAGGAGTAGGTGTATCTTAAGCTGCATTCATACTGGATGCAACTTGTGAGCTCTACAGAGGCACCACCAAGCACATTGCGGTGTCTGGTTTCACAGTTGAATCGCTCAATCACTCCAGCTCTATGGGCTTTGTGACAGGCTGGCAACCTGTCTAGGTTGCATCATGCCACCCAACAGTAACCAGGGACATTTTCTGGCAACCCAGTGGGTTAAAAAACATGGTTGGAAGTTCAGGACGAAAATTCTCACATCGAGCAGCCATGTTGGATTTATTTTCTACCTGCAGATCACATCGCTGAAAAAGTAAGGCGCCCAAAGCTGAAACCCTGATTGGGTGACTCACTACGTCAATTTCGCCACATCTGCTGCCCAAATTGAACCAACTTAAATTGACTTATTGATTTAAATTGAAACTTGATGCCGCGGAAATCACGTCCAGTGTGAATGCAGCATTAAGGGGAGAGCAGATGTTTTTCGCAGTTCCCTTAAGGGTGAAAAACATCCTGAAAATGGAACGTATCTTTGTCGTGTGTGTGGTAAGTGTGTTGCAAAGTATTTGTACAAATATATAAGTTGCACGCCACACTCCAGTCATTAGCATGGTGTGCAAACTGAGCCCTTAATGACCACGTCAAATAGAGCACACACCACGACATATGTAAAGAAAATTTTACTCAAATTGCATTTCTGAGTATGCCTTTAATGAAATCGTTGAGAATCAGGATCAGATGAAAAAATACATTTGTCATGTAGAAAATATACTGGACGGGCCACAAACTCATAACTCTGTTCCATTCCGATGAATCCACTTGTAGACGACCCGATCAAAACTGTTTGGCTGGATAGCTCCAGTATTGCTCGCCATTTTTGTTGAATTGGTAATGTTAGGTTGGGGGTGTGAGTGGTCATCCCTAATCTAAGGGTTTACTGAGCAGTCTAGGACTTTAACATTCCCTGGGGGCCACTCGTGCTCCCCGTACAGGTTTGCCCGTTTTTTCACCGGCAGATAGCCCGTATCCACGCGTAAGGCCAGTTGGGACAAAAGCATTACCGATGTAGCTGAATAAAAGGCCTCATCTTTCCTTTATCTGACTCGGAGCCCCTCAAACACATTTCACTTGTCAAATACTTGAGCTGGCCAGTTAACTTTGAGGTCAGAAGCGTTTCATCTGACATTTTAAAGATCACTTTGCTCCCATAAAGCTGCCACTTAGAAAACTGAGGGCAATGGATGTTCGCTTTTACAAGTTGCCATCAGAAACACAATTTAAGCAATTACGGAACAATTTTCCAAGTGTAATTAATACATTACAGAGCCATGTATTTGCCACGTTCTCCATTGTTTCCTCCCTGCACTGTTACCGCAGGACTGTAAAGTAGGGGGCTGTGTGGTGCACGGTGTCTAAAGTGGCGCACGTCTCTCCTGCGAGAGCGCCGCTGAATTTACTCTTCAGGGGAGCACTTAAGCCTAAAACATCCCTGTGAAGCTGCGCAGCAGCTGGTGCGAAAAAGCTAAGAACACAGTTACTGGCCTAAAGCTACACTGGCATGGTAATGAGATTACAGAGACGCCGGGCCTGACGGCGAAACAAGCCGCAGCGGCTAATAAATGTAAGTGAGGAAGAGAAACAGGGGCAACATTTTACGCTTTGTTTCTGCCGTTTCCCTCAACTCCAGTCCTCGTAAATTTAAGTTAATAGACAGGGATTGAGCATAACTCCAAGAGGACATCTCACTGAAAGTTAAATTGGGTCTACATGGACAGAGCGGTTGCTAGCAGGATGAAGCAAAATCGCTTCTATGTTGTGTGGAGATAATTTCCTTCAGAGCAGAAGTAGGCCAGATAATGTTTGCGCATTTAGGCTTATTTTAGTCTACTCTGCATACCTTGACAATGGAGATGGTTTTTTTCCACTTAATCCCACATTGTTTGGAGCTGAAGTGCTTTTCAACAAAGTGCTGTCCTGAAACTGCCTGATGCCTCCATGTTGGATTTGCTTTGTTATTTTTAGCTACTTAAAGCAAAAATGTTTCCTGTTCCTGCGACTTTCCTCCACAGTCAGTCACTTCCTATTTTTATGCTTACCAGAAAAAGTGGAACATGTTCACACTGATTCAGAATCAGCTGTGAAATACCTGTTTTTATGTGAAGTTACTCATATAACAGCAGGAAAGACGATGTGTGTGATGAAGCTGTAGCAGGAGAATCGTCCAATAAACAAGCGGGATATCCAGCCAATGAAAACAGCAGTAAAAAATGAAAAGTTAGAAGCCTTTTGCGTTTAAATTGAACCTTTATTTTGTGAGCAGGTGAAATTGACTCATTAAACATTTGACAGATGTAAGGTTTAACCTCAAACAACTTGTTAGCTCTCTTATATTTTTTATCTTTCCTCAACTTCTTGATCGTTGTTTTTCGTATTTATGATTTAGAGAAACAATTTAATTATTTACAAATGCATGTGGATGTATACATATGTATTTTTCAATCAATGTCACAATTACTTATCTGATAAATATATGTATAGATATATATTTCTGTTGTTTGTTTAGCTTAGTTTCATTTTTGTTTTAGTTTTTTGAAATAAGCAATTCCCAAATACAAACAAAAAAAAAACGTCCTTTTCTGGTTTAATTTCCTATTTGCACTTGCATTGCTATAACAAATAAAGTTTTTTTTTTTTTTTTAAAGGAGTTTACTGATTGTCTTTATCCTACCATAACTCTATAAGGGTTGGTTTGGGCCCGTAATGCCACAGATGTACCTAGTGTCAATATTTTAAATGTTAAAAAACAAATCAATCAATCAAATGATTTTCTTTGAGTATGTGTACTCTATTGTTAGTTAATGAGACATGGATATTCTAACTACTGATTTTAAAACATATGTAATTAATGTAACAGTTTTTGTGATCAAAACAGCTGGTTTAGTGCAAGATAACAGGTCTGTAGAGCCAAAAATAAAAATGAAAAATAGTACTTCCACTGGTTTAAATACATACTAAGTTCTTTATGAGATGAAAAGCAACATTACAGGATATCTCGTGTTTTTTTTGGTATATTTTGACTCTCACTTCTCACGACTCAACCTAAAGAAGATTAAATGCAGAATGTTTCGTTTGAGCCACATCAGAGAGGACTTCTCTCTCCGCTGCTCTTTAGATACCAATCCAACCATAAATGTATCGATTGTGAATCATTCCCAGAGGTCTTTTAATTATGATTATGCAGCCAAACCCAAAAGCCTGCGTAGTTTT
>NC_050524.1:22877472-22878242 GCF_002922805.2 Oryzias melastigma | reverse complement strand
CTTATGGTAATCTTTCTTTTGATCAATATAGTGACTATAGTCAAAATAAACATTCCTTTAATCAAAACAGATGATTTCAAGAGTTGTGCAATACTGTATTAATGACTTAATACTTTTACATGAACTGTTTATAAAAGTAAAGCAATGGGATATTAAGAAGAATACTTGTTCTCTTCTTTTTATGAAACCTCCATAAGTTATTCCCCAGTTTCCTTACATTTCATTCAGGACCATATTTTCCACTTTTATTTATCTAAAAAAAAAAAACAGATTTGAAGCAAAAATATGCAAAAAGTTTGTAAATCACACACTCAGTTTCAGGCTTTATGAAATATTGGTTGTAAAAACAACAAGTCGGAAAACAAAGATGAGAAAATGTCCAGAAAGACGATTCCTGAAGCTAAATGAGCTTCAGAACTGGAAACTTCTTCTCCAAAAATGTATTTTGTAATTAGGGTTTCAGGAGCTTCTGCTGGGATCTCATATTCTATTTGGGGCAAATCATTGATTCTCAACGTGGAAATCCTAAAGAATCGTGTAAAACGGAGCTTTAGGACAAAAGTGACTCATGTCGGAGTTACTCTGCCAGTCTGAGTGTGAATATAAACATGCAAATGTTTATGACTGAATGGCAGACAACTGTTGGAGCTTATGGTATCAATCATGCTTTTTAAAAACAGACAAAAAACAGTCCATTTGTTGACATGGGTGAAAATAAAAAACGAAGTCTAATTAATTCAGGCTTAAACTGCTGCATGTGTGCAACCATT
>NC_050524.1:22867762-22877457 GCF_002922805.2 Oryzias melastigma | reverse complement strand
CGCTAACCACTGCGCCACCGTGCAGCGCTTCTGCTGGGATCTCATTTTCTATTTGGGGCAAATCATTGATTCTCAACGTGGAAATCCTAAAGAATCATGTAAAACTGAGCTTTAGGACAAAAGTGACTCATGTCAGAGTCACTCTGCCAGTCTGAGTGTGAATATAAACATGCAAATGTTTATGACTGAATGGCAGACACAACTGTTGGAGCTTATGGTATCAATCATGCTTTTTAAAAACAGACAAAATAGATTTAGACTAAAAAACAGTCCATTTGTTGACATGGGTGAAAATAAAAAACGAAGTCTAATTAATTCAGGCTTAAACTGCTGCATGTGTGCAACCATTTCACCTTTGGGTATTTAGCGTATCATATTTCATAATTATCATCTTCCTCTGACCCTCCTCTCCCTGCAGCGATAAAACCACCCACGGCTATAAGAAACTAATTGCTTTTAAATGGACATACAGCACCTTTGATGTTAATTTCTAAAACAGAGCAGAGCTCGTCTCTCTAAACGAAGTGGAGCTTAATTATTTCATATTCGTGGCTCCTTTAAAGAAACTGAAAGACTTTTGGTTTATCTTTGGACCACTGCTGACAATTAAAAAAATGTATTATTAGTAAGATTTTTCTGGCTCTGTTAGATATTTCTAAAAATAAATTCAACTATTTATTATTTGTCATTTGCAGGATCAACACAATGTCACAAATGCCAGTAAATTCTTGGGATGAGAAGAATTGTTTCACTTGCTAAAATAATCAAGAGGTACTTGTAGCATGCAACAGCATTACCTTGCAAAAATACAGATAATTAAGTACAAAAGTAATAAAATATAATAAAATACAGGGAAGAATAGGGTTAATTTAAAAAGGTGTTGGTAGGGTTGAATACAGAAGTGAAGGTAGGGTTTTTGGGGCTCATAACTGTATATTTAAGAGTGGCATTGACTGATGGTGACATACACAGTACGGTTCAGTTATGGCCCCAAAAAACACCAAGGTGAATGCTACAGACTATAACACATACACAGAACCACACTAGATGCAGGCTCGCTCATACTTTGCAAACTGGGGTACCCTTTACTTGTAAATGGAGTCCATAGTTTCTCCTTCTGGACCAAATATTCCATGACTTTTGGGTAAAAGTCCTCCTTATCCTCCTTTAGTTTTAATTATCTCTCAGTCTCATAGAGGATGGATTGGTCTGACATCGATCATTATTCATTAACTCACAGTTTGATTTTAAGTCCAACTTTGGGACATTTTTAATGAGATTACAGCTTTGCGGTCAATCTGAAAGCATAAAATAATGAGTTCCTATTAAACTTTATTGGCAACCACCAAAGAACAGACGTGAGCTCATGAATGCCCTCTACAATGAGCAGAGCAACTGCCTGCCTCATCTTCTGTCTTTTCAGAGTGACTTTAGGTCAGATCCAACACTAAATAGACAAACATGAAATACATTACATGATAAATGGAAAGTGAGGACATGTAATTGGTAAAAAAAAAAGCTAAATGGCGTAACCATTAGATCAGAGGTTGATCACTCTACCTCTGCACTACAGCTGCTTCAATAAAAATGTCTTAATTGTATAAAAAGATTTCAATGAATCATTACATTTCTAGCACTTGCTGAGTAAGCTAAAGTCATGCGCTCAACCCAGTTTGGATGTAATGGTGCAATCTGCCATGAGGTAGAGCTTGGTAATGCCTCACCTGACAGCTTATGCTGTAAATGAACAGGAAACATGGAAAAATACAGAGACGCTGAGAATTAAAAATTAATACAATTATTAGAATCATACTTATAAATTAATCTTCTTCTTCTTTTCCTTTCGGCTTTTCCCTTCAGGGGTCGCCACAGCGAAGCTCTAGACTCAGCATCCTTCTACCAATATATTCACTGTCTCTCCTCTTATACTTATAAATTAATAGACATTTATTTTATTATTATTATTATACATTTAATGATGGCAGGTGAGGATTATGACAGGTGAGACAGAGTCTCTCGCTCCAGCCCTTGCAGAGCTTTTGTGCTCTGAGAGATATACCACACTGTGGTACAGCCTGTCAGAAGGCTCTATTGCTAGAACACCACACATATAGTGCTGGATCACGCTCCAGAATGTCGTGAACTCCACACAAACTCCTCAGGGACTCCGATTAGATTAGCCAGTTAGCTGAACACTAATATTCTAAATTGGTTGTATCGGATAACGACTTGTTTAAGGTAAATAGTCAGCTGGGATGATTAGTTTAATGAGCTAAGCGGAGCCTTTAGGCTTCCTCTTGTATTTCTGATGCAACACGCTGCGTTTCAGGACACGCCACCTTGGTCTGACGGCGAAGGTAGTCCGCGATCATCTGCATTTCATTTCCTCCCCCTCTCCATGTTGATTTAATCTCCACTGTTCTTCTGTTCTGACTCGCCCCTCTGGACATTACAGCAAATCACTGGCTTGTTTGCTTCACCTGCTGCATCCTGTTTATCGGTTGATCTTTAAACTGATAAGAGGCAAACTGTTCGATTCCCCTTCTTTAACATTCAGGTGAATTATTGATGTTGATGGATTTTTAGTCTGAGCATTGACAGCTGATAAACATGTGAGGGGAGGAACTGACTTTAAATCAGCTTGCAGCATTTCCCGGAAACAGGGGTGGGGGGGCACACACCTGAACACACTCAGAATGACAGGATGGGGTGAGGTGTGTGGGGGGGCTGAGCTGCATTGGGTCCTGGTTGTTATTCCAACAGAGCCGAGTCTCCAGTAGCATCACTAACATACTGGAGACACATGCACTGTAGAATACAGCCAGGCCATAACAAGGGGCCCCCACCATGCACAGGCACACAAAACATGTCACCCCCCGTCCTATAAAAACATCTCCCTCTCACATGAGTAAACAAGGTCGTGAAGCGGCACGGCAAAAACAGCGGTGCAGTTATTATTATCAACCAACCTGTGTCTGTGTGCCAACAAAGAGTCAGAGGAGAGACGGGACTTTTCTGCAGCTCGCAGTGAAATTTATTAAACTGGGACCAACGCTGGACGGTGATTTATAAATATTTCCTGACTCAGGGGAGGTGGATGATAGACAGAACAAGTGAGGAACACAAATCAAAGCCCGATAGAGCGAGTCCAAAGGTGGAAACCAGCCAAGGAGATCAGCCCTGTGAAGACAGAGAGGTGCCGGCTGATGAAACCAACACGTTTCTCTGGGAAGAGGAGCTGCAGCACAGGCAGCGGGGACGGCTGGAGCTCACTCTGATGTGTCCCACATCCACCTTAGAATTACTGCTCCTCTGCTACGTACAGGGTTTAGACTAATTATTTAGACTTCCGATAGAAGCAGTCACACATTCTGGTAATTTGAAAGTCGGTTTCTCCAGAGACGAAAGCAGATGGTCAAATTAGAGAAAAAGACTTGGAGGGTTTAAAGGCTCACAGATCGTCTCTGAAATAGTTTTGCATCAAGTGGACTCTCAGACATGAACATAAACCAACACATCATCCTTATCGACTCATCAGATGCTAGTCCTCGCTCAGGGATCGTTTTTATAAACGAGTTTATGATCTGTTATGAGATCATTTCAGCTTTGGCAGCTGCTTCTGCCAGCCTTTCATTCAGCGGCTGGACTGTACGACATGACGACACGGAAACCAGAAGAATCAAATGGAATGAGTAGCACAAATCAAAATTTAAGACAACACAAAATAAAAACAAAGTAATTCAGACCAATAAACTTTTACTTTTGGATGTTAAAATCTCAAATAAAACATCAGGGTACAATTTTTCAAAGAAAATAAAAAGTTTCAACCGTTGACTGTATATGAGAACTGGACAAGGTGACCCCTCCTCCCTGTGTTCCAAACAGGAAGTCCACGCTGTTTTAAAGAAGCCAAAATCCCCCCAAAATAAACAGTTATCACTCATAGCTTTTTAAATATGCTCTTGATAATTTTCTTTTTATTATGAATTTTAATTTATTTAGGCTATAAACTGACCAATCAGATGCTTCAATAAAAGTAGGTAGGTGGCCCCCCACATCCAAAGCGCTTGATTTTTTTGTTGCTTGCTTTCAAGTGGTAGGGGTGTGGACTTACAACAAACTCACTCCTGATTGGCCAACATGGTTGCTGTAGAAATTAAGGCTCAGACTGTCTTGTAATCACTGCTTACTGGCGTTGTCTGGCTCCAATATGGTGACGTCACACACTCTCCGTCCAGTTCTCAGATACAATGGTTCTAACTGAGTTCATTGATGACGTCACTGAATCGTTGAGCCAGAATTTCCTTTATTTTTGAATGAGGTGAAAACAGAGAGTATTGTTTTTGGTGACAGATCCACAGCACAAATCTAGGGGTTAGCTTTGACAGTTGTTTATAATTTGACAGATTGGCTATCTCAGAATTCCCACCCTTATAAAGCACTTTAACACAGCCAAACTGCTACAAAGTGCTGTACAATGAAATACCAAGAACACTAATAGATTAAATATAAGCTTAAAACAACTAAAACCAAAACAATAAACCAGTATAAATAGAGCAGAGTCTCATAGAAGGTTAAAAGCTTGGCTGTAAAAATGGGTTTTAAAATGGATTTTAGTTTTTAAAATGGACAGAGGCGACGCATTATGAATGTTAAGAGGCAGAACATTCCAGAATTAGTAGATTCAGACAGCACTAGAAAATGACGACCGCACTACACAGTACATTATATAGTGAGTAGGGAAGGACTTAAGTGATTTATTATTTAAGTGATTTGCTATTTAAGTGATTCACGGACCCTGAAGTTGTCCGGCACAGGCCTCTTAGTTGTTCCTATGGTGAGAACCAAAAGCTATGAGAAGGCCTCGCCTGTGGAACAGCCTGTCGGAGAGTCAAAGGGAAACAGTAATCCATACCTGAAGCACCATAGCCACTATCCAGTACCGGCTGGATTGGCCCCTTCATCAAATTCACAGACAGACTCCTAAAGTTCCTAAATCTTGTGGTTTTAGTATTCTCAGGAGAACCCGTCCTCATCTTCTTGTTGTTTCTGGCACAAATCAGACAAACCTGTGAGATCCGACTAGCTCGAGCATCGTCATCGGATCTCACCGAGGGGCTGCGTTCCTCTAAATGTCAGCAACTGCCAATCAGGGTTGTCTAAATATCATGGCCGCTTAAAAAAAGAAAAAAAAAGAAAAAAACACTCCATGCAAATGCAGCTTTTATTAGGGGCAATAAAAATGTAGTTCATTACTTTTCCTTCCTGCCGACGGGAGTGCTCATCAGTGTCCATCACTGTTTGTGCCTCACTCGCACAAACGGATACACCAAGCCACATTAATGATCTCCCTTCCTCTTTTTTTGCTATTGTTTCTAACCTTTTTCCCATCTGTTCATGATTCATACTCTGTCATTCTGCTTCCTCTAATGTTCTGCATATTCTCACTGTTCACCATTTCCACCCTCATTCTTAGACACCGGTCTTTGTCACCTGCCTGCCTTTCATTTATCCCTTACATCCCATCATGACTCTGCCGTCTCCTTCTCCTCTGCAGGTGTTTGACAGTCTCACTCTCGTCATATGGCTCTTGTTCTATTTTAATCTTGACTCTTTCTGTTCAGGAACAGACACCCACACACTCGCGCCATTCTGCAGCTCCGTGTCACTCTTTAGTCATCTTTTCCTCACTCTGGAGTCTTCCTGATCCTGTGCGTCGACCAATCTATCTATAGGATTATTTGATACAAAAATAAGACACGCTTGTGAATGTTACAGCTGCTGAAAACCGCAGCCGTCTTATTATCTTTAATGAGGACAATGCAGGGTTATTTCCAGCAAGGTCAAAGGTAAATTTCTGAACTTGACATCCATCTGGAGCTTTAGTCACGACTGCCCTTATGGGTGAATACTTTGAGTGAAAAATGGGTAAACCAATACAGCATCCACAGGTGGTCAATGAAATATCAAGGTTGTAGACCGTTTTTTTCTATGGACATGCTGCGGGCGACAGGTCGTAGTAAATACTTATACAGTATGTAAAAGTAAGTAAGGGTGAAGTAGGTGCAGGCCTGTCATACAGGTGTTCCATGTACTATAAGGACCTTGTTAGTGTTGTTCAAGCCTGTTAGAAAAGAGGACCTTAGATAATCAGAGTAGGTTGTGTGGACATCCTACTAGTGTCCTACAGGCACTGACGTATCATGAGTACACTCTAAGTATCTAAGTATTTGCACTCAGTCAGTGAGGAGCTAGTATTAACGACTAGCGTGTTGTAAAGACACCTGTACGTCATGCAACTTCCCTTCACCTCACAAACACTCAATGATATTTTTAACATTACATTTTCATGACATTCTTGACGTGGCCGTACAAACTTCAGGGGAACTACTAGACACACCTCCGCTCCCCTTAGGACAGGGGGGTCCACACCTTTTGCAAACAGTACCAGATTTGGTGAGGAGAAAAGGCCATCCATTCTTTTAACCCTTATAATGACATTATGAGGGTTTCCCTTTGGGGATTCGTTGTGCCAGGGGTTGCTGGTTCGGTCTGGGGTCGTTGCAGTGGTTGTTGCCCTATGTGGGGGCAGTTGGGGTCCAACATTGCGCATCACGACTATGGAGTGGACCCCATTACTGTCCTAGTCTTGGTGGACACTGTGGTGATGTTCTTGAGGCTGAGCTAATACAAAGAGATTCTCAATATACTGTTTCCTCACAGAAGAGGCAAGCCTAACGTTTCTTTTAGAAGCAACTTTTATAAGTATTCTTTAAGTGTGGAACATGGAATGTATGTGTTAAAACCTTATATTGGCATTAAGTCTGGATTCACACAAAATGTTACATTTTATTCACAATTAAATGCTCACTGTAAACTTCTAAATGTAAATTGTTTGAAACTAACGCAAACTTTCAGAAGAAGAAACAACAACTGTGGTGTTGATCACAGAATACTTCTGTTTTTCTCATTTGAACTTCAAGGCTCAGAAGGTCAAGAAGCCACAGGTTGTTGCAACAGGTTTTATAATGTCTTTTGATGGAGTTTAGCTAATCAAGAAATTTTAGTTTTCAGAAAGTGCTGGGAATGGCATACAAGTGATTTTATGACAAGAGAAAGTGGGACAGTGGAAATTTGAACCTGGGACACATTTGGTCCAGTACCACACTTTGGACATGTCTGCCTTAAGATGCAGCTGCTCCTCCCTATGTCCCTCCATGAACTGGACAAGCCAGCACCCGTATAGATCAACCCCCCATAGATGTGCATGTGACTAAGGCTTAATTTTAAAAAGTAGATATTTAGTTGTTTTGACATTTGAAAGCTAAAAATCCTTTTTACATTAGATATGGGGTCTAAAAACAAAATTTTGTGTTTTTATGGGAAAACTTTTTTTTATCTGTAATTTAAAATTAAAAAATGAGCATTTACACAAAGTCTTCCATCCTCACTTCCAAAGAACTTGTGATGAAGGTTCCAAACAAATGTTCCGTTTTTGTTTTGCCACTGCCGTCGCACACGTCTGCACGGCTTTGCGATTGCGTCTCCACTTTTATTTTTTTGTTGTTGGTGTTTTCTCAAGTCGGCACAAGAAAGCCTCACAGCAACTGGTTGCAGGAATCAGTCATGTTTGAAAACAGCCGTGAAGCTGGATCTGAGCGTCGGAGCTGCAGACTGAATCTCTGTTTTATGTCACTTTCTTTTTCTCCAGCAGGCACGGCGGACTTCAAAGTGTCTAAAAGACACCCGTGGGATTTGGCTGGAAACATGCAAATGAGTCTCTTTTGAGGCAGCCTTTCACTGTGATGCAGGATAAAAACATGTAAAACAGATGTTAACAAGAAAGAGGAAGTAATAAAAATCCAATGTTTCTAAGCAATGATGCATAAGAGAAATACAACACATTAATTGAGTTTTGGTAATTTTATGATGTTCCGTCTTTTAATGATGTCGTCTGCAGTCCGTGTTGCAACTTAACATAGTCTAAAAGGCAATCACAGCACTTAGAAGTGAATTAGGATGTCTGCATTAACCTGCCAGCCACATAATTAGAGTTCCCTGTGCCACAGAGAAACGGCGAGACAGATTAGTTTCATGCGACTTTTGCTGAATGTAACTCTGCAGCAATTAATGTCCTTTTTTTCAAGCAGACCCATAATTTTCAGCCAAATCTTTGATAGTTCTTCATAGTGGTTACCAACAGATCTGTGACGTAAATATTCCCCTTTTTCCCTTTTGCTGGCGCTTCCTGAGCTGGACCAGAACAAGAGGTCACAAACGCACACACAAACACACAAACATTGCAGCGAGGTGTGTTCCCGGCGCTCACATGTTCAAACACTTGTTATTTTAACCATGGAGCTCACTGCTCAGCACATCAGTGAGCAACAGGCTGCGAGTTCCAACTTCAAAGTGTACACCTGGGGCAGCTGCTGCACATGAATGCAACAAATTAAAAATGAAAATGTATTAAACTGAATTACAAACATGCTGTGATCAGTTCACACACACAAATGGAAATACGCACAGGTGCAAGCTCACAAATCCAGTTTTAATAACGGAAAAGCAAAGACGCGGAATCCAACGCCTTCAGATCCAGAATGAAAACGCAGGACGTGAACATCAATTCTAGTCAACGGATGCACAGGCTTCATGCGTGTTCCACAAGTGCATGTCGGTGTGTGCATGTGCAGCATACCATTGTTTAAAGGTAAAACAAATTTCCTGTGAATTTTTCCAGGAAGACTCCACTGAGGGAGCTTCCCTGTTTATAAGTGTGTGGAAAAAGCACTCACAGGAAGTGCCAGGACTCTGCCTCCCTCGTTACCTCTGTGTCTCCTTGACATGTCGCCTCCCCTCCACGTCCTTCCCTCATTCCTTCCAGGTCCTACTCTCCACCTCTCTGCATGGACCGATGCCTCTGTCTGCTCCCATGACCTCCCTACCTCTTCTCTTTATATCCCCTCAAAAATCAGAAGGTACCTCGACCGCCTGTTCTGGATCCTCACCTAACGTTCTTTCAAATATAATGCAGTTGTTATCTGATCTTCTATTAATCTATTTTAAGTGTTTTCAGCGGCCTTTTAAATACATATATGCTTTTTTTTTTTGCCAAAATTGAATGTTTTCTTGGACATAATTTTTAAAGAGCAGCAGATGTTCAGTAGAAATTCACCTCTGAATTGTGAAAAACACCGTTTGAGTGGAGTAAGTCCATTCCCTTCCCATCATCCATCTGTTTGCACACTTTGCCACTAGCTTACAGCTCCTCACAACCCCTAACCTCACATTAGCGGTACAAGAAAAATGGCAAGCAATATTAGAGCAATTCAGCCGTATAGATTGGAGCCAGATCTCAACTCAGAAAACAAAACAAAGACGTACATAAACCTATCTGTGTACAAGTGGATGCATCAAGCTTTTTCCAAGTGTATTTTTTCATCTGCAACTGGTTCACAATGATTTGGATAAATAAATCCAAATAAATGCAGTTTAATTATCTTTGAATATATCTTCCATCACAATAAAAATGTCCCAAGAACATGTTAAAAACATGATTTTCTTCAGAGTGGGTCTTTAAATCTGTTCAGATTTTAAATGGTTTTGCCTCCTTAACTTTACATAGAGGATTAGAAGACCAAATTGATTTCTCCAAACTTCAAACAGCAGGTTTGGACTCAAAAGGCAACATGTAA
>NC_050524.1:22843097-22867703 GCF_002922805.2 Oryzias melastigma | reverse complement strand
AAACCTATCTGTGTACAAGTGGATGCATCAAGCTTTTTCCAAGTGTATTTTTTCATCTGCAACTGGTTCACAATGATTTGGATAAAGAAATCAAAATAAATGCAGTTTAATTGTCTTTAAATATATCTTCCATCACATTAAAAATGGTCTGTTTGGACTATATATGTTGTGTGTCCAGTATCCAGTCTCCTGTGTCCAACCTCACAGAATAAGTAAACCAACTGTTGCTCTAACACTTTTTGTGGTTTAATTTGGTATCCAAAATGGATAAATACTGCACAAAAAAGTAAACTATTTGTTTGCTGTAACAATGATTTTTTGGTCAAAAAGTCTAAATAATGGGTAAATTTCGCTTAGCACCGTCTCACTCTGATCATCTTTTGATCTATTTTCAGTGCTCCCAGTGGTCTTTTAATTATGATTATGCCATTATTAGCCAAAATCAAAATACCTGTTTTTAAACCAGATTCCATCTTAGGTGAGGAAAACAAAGACATTCAGGGATCAATTTGTTTGCAAGTACATCAGAAGGGAGCAGAGAATGAAGCTTTTGGCCTGCCCAGTGTATCTTCTCCATCACAAATATGATCTTTTTCAAACTGCATTTAATATTTTTGTATAGAAGCATTGTTCTACAAATATATAATCGGTCAAACATACATTTCCTTAATTTTATCTGAAGTTCATTGATGTGAATTATTAATTTTTTTTGTTCCTCAAATCATTATGTATATTAAAGCTTTTCAGCAACATTCAATATCACACATGCTTGTCTTACTTTGAAAGGTCAGGGTTCTGTGATGACACATCCTCCAAAGATGGCAATGACCACATGGTGGAAAAGCCAGTTTAGCCAAACTCAGCCATCTCCTCATGCTCATTCCAGCTTTATAGAGTCACTGTAAACCACCAGACGTTCTGCAAACCCTCTAAGTATGGCAAACATTCATTTAATGAACTTCCTGTCGCTCAAAATGACAACCCTTCTACAAAATCATCTAAAAACGACAGGCTTATTAATGAAGTCATCATTTTGTGTAAGTGCTACTGTCATAAGAATCCTCTTCCAGCTCTATATGTGGAAATATGTAAGTAGGGAGTTGATGGAGCGGAGCTAAACTTTCAGTTCTTGTGAGAAAAGCATCTGTGTGAGAAGCTTAGCCGAGACTGTGATTCTTTTTCAATGTTTTTATTTAGAAGCAATTAGCGTCACACTGCTTTTAAATGTGTTTTTAAATGCCTTTTTTTGCTTAACAGTTTTGGGAAATCAGGAACAACAAATAAAATACTTTTCTAGTGATTTATGTCCAAAAAATTGTTAGCAAAAAGCAGCAGTGGTCAAAGCAGAGGCTTTCTGAATGGTTCAGGGTATTAAGTTTATGTAGAAGCTGCAAAAAAAAAAAAAAAAAAAGGCATAAAGAGGATGTTGAGTGCTCTGTGTCCCGTTTGGAAACAGCAGACTCATCTAAAGAGGACTCAGTCCATCTTGGCTGGTCCAGCTCTCATGTCGATGATTTCATGTCGCTTCCATCTGGCCTCAGAAGCGGTTAGCCAACATGCAGAACAAACAAGAAAAATATTCTTGCCGTTGGTGACATTTTAAAAGGCTCTGATGTTTTGTTTTGCTTCTGGTTTGTATGCGAGGCTGCTGGGGGTCAAACTGGTTGCCCCTGAAGCTGTCTATGTTAATCCTCAACAGGAACAACCTGAAAAAGATGCTGATTTTGAGAGAATAAGGAAGAGAGTGGACACAAGCCCTCAGACGGCTGACAAAGGTTAAGTACATGGATGTCAGCTTTGACTGCACACCAGCTGTCAGCGTTTTGCTAAAGAATAAAAGGAATTCTTTGCAAACTTACAGTTCTCTGCTGAGCCCCTTAGCAAAGAGCTGCACTGTTGAATAAATGCAGCGCAGAATTTTAATGGATTCATTGTTTAAACATGTAAATGGCAATTTCCTCCTTAGTGTGAAAGTGTATATCAGCTCAGCTCAGTGTAAAGAGACTTAATAAAAACCTGCTCCATCTCTGCTGCCCTGACATTATCAGAGCTGACAGGATGGAAATGAACAATCTTTTATCTTGTGTTTTTGTTTTACATCCTATCGATTTACACGATTTCCTCTTCATCGCACGAAGCCAGCGACAGAGCGACACATCTGTGACAGCTTAACGCCAGCTTCAGAACGCTTCAAAAATAATCTGTTAATTTATCTTTAACTGCAATGGTGGACGATTTACCTGCCAAGCAGCGAATGACGGAGCAGCTTCTGGTACAGTAAGTCATTTTTGTGGCCACTTGAGGGCAGCGGCAATAAAACCGCAATTACTATATTAATGTAAGACCTTTTTTAGTATTTGAAGCACATAGACGAGTGTTCATTTTCTGAAAAAAGTTAATGGCTTTGGTTCGCAGCCTATTGATTTAATTAGGGAACCTGCTACAGAGCAGATGCCAATTTATGTTTTAAAAAATTATTGTTCATTTATTGGTGTTTATCTTTTATCATGTCCTTTTCAATTTTTCTTCTCTAGCAGCTGTGGACAGGACGGCTTTTAACATATTCAGCTGTCAGCAGGAAGTTCATGGAGGCTTATGGTCAGTGGATTAGCATCCATATGGAAGCAGAAGCTTTGACTATTTCCTCCTAAAAGGTCTGTTTAGGAGCAGCTTATTTCTTACAGTTTACATAAAACCATGACAGGAAAAGAACTAATTTTTATGTTTGTACATTGTGTACATTTAAGTGATGAGAATTTTGGTAGATAACATTCAGATCATATCCTAAATTTCCACCAATTATCCTGATTTTTCCACTACGACTGCTATTAAATGGTCCAGAAAACAGTATATTAGAGGCAAATTGAACAAAACAGACTTCCTTTGTTTTTGTTTTATTTTATGCACAAAAATGAACATATGTGAGGATTTATTAAAAGAAAAGCTTGGCAAAAACCTGCTTGGCTCCATGTGGAAGAAAAATTTCCTTTGAGAATTGTAGGATGAAAGTCACTGCTGCTCAAAAATCACTTAATCTCACATTTGCTTCATTTCCTCCCAATTTTAAGAACTTTTTTGTGGACTTAAAAGGTCAAAATTTAACCTTTTGGAAACATATTTAAAATTATGGTACATTGATAAAACCTAGCAGTAAATTTTGTAAAAAGCACACGAAATGAACAAACATGGTGGTGGTACTGTGATGGTCTGGGGCTCCTTTGAAGCAATTCTTGATGGAGCCACAATTTCAGGTTAATTTTTTTGGGGGCCTCAGAACAATTCTCACTTCAGAAATACGGAGATTTTACATACAGAACGATCACCAACATTAACATGTAACAACTTAAACAAAATATAAGCTTTTAGGATGGACTGGTCAAAGTGCTGACTTTCTTAGTTTAAACTAGTTGTCATCTAACTAAATCCTCTGCATTTGACAAATAACCTGGCAGTTGCAGCCATGATCCTGGAAGCCTTTGGTGATTTTTGCCAACTTTTGTTGCCACGTGTCAAGCAATGAGGCATTAGGTCTTTCTTTAAAGGCCTGATATACTACTTCAGTGAACCACAGAGCTGGTCTGCTGCCAGTTTCTGCAAACATTTGATGGCAGTTTTTGCTGCCAAGAGAAGCTCAACGAGTCCTGAGACCATATTTTCTCTACAAATGGACCCTGTCAGGTCTGGATGTAGTTTTTACCTTTAAGAAATAAAACCATAAACTGCAACTGATATTAACTTTATCAAACTAAATAATTAGGAGAGGTGCAAAAAAATATTTTACTGAACAGCAAATTTAGAGTTCTGTGACGTCAGCTAGTTCCTCAACGTAACATCTTCTGCTCGCTGATTGTTAACTGGTGTTTCTGATGATGCACTTAAATCAGACTATAAATGACAACTGGACAGTGTGAGTGTGAAGTCACCCACTGAAAATATTTTACTACTGGCTTCAACCCAACAAAGTCAATTCAATCACCATTTTTTTTTACGATATGTTTCAGCCAGACGACGTCAGTAAGCAGCGATTGATACGAATCAGTCAATGTTTCCATGGCAAACAATCTTGCCAATCAGGAGTGAGCTTGTCAGAAGGCCACACCCCTACCATTTGAAAGTGGGCTACACGAAATTGAATCGAACATGTTGAGCGTTAGACGTGGGGGCCAGAAGGCTCCACCCACTTTTATTGATCAGATTGGCCAATTTGTAACTTGAAGAACAACAACAGTTGTCTGACAAATGGAATGACTGAGTAATAATTGTTTATTTTTCCATAGAAGTTTATGGGATTTTGGCTTCTTAGAGCCAGCAGGTACTTCCTGTTTGGATCGTCAGGGGGGAGGGGTCACTCAGTCCAGTTCCTACATACAGTCAGTACCTTAAACCACCTTAAGCCTTCCTTTTGATTTTACCCTCTTAAGGTTGTGTTTTTTTTCTACAGTAGATCTTTTTTGAGTTTTGGCAAATATTAATAGCTGCTAACCTCCATGAATCCTGCTGATAATTTTCTTGTGTAACATACATTATACAGATTTATGCCTTTACTTGTGATCAGTGAAGCTTGTTGTCATTCTCCAGCCTGATTCATTTGTGACTCAAATGACTGAGTTACTTCTGATGAGTGTCTTCCACCACACAGACTGCATTTGTTGAGTCTCGTGTGCTTTTGATGCTCCGCTATCCAGTGAAGTAGTGATAAAAGTGTGACTCTTAATTTCCGCTTTTCTTTTTTTATTTATTAGGTCTCAGCACATTTTCTCATTATAAAACACCCGTGGCAGTGGCAGAGCAGAAGCATACCCTGATTTAGATTAAATACGTCACACACAAGTTGTTAAAGAGTGTGATTCAGGAAAATAATTACAACCCCAAAAGCATGAACAAGAAACAAGCCCAGAAGCAGTAATTACTAGCTGGCAAGATGGTTCTACAAATTGAAGTAGGTCTTTGGATGCCTGAACAATGCCGGTGACACGAGAGAAGATGGAAGGGAACAGAAAAAACAAAACAAATTATTGGTGCATTCTTGAGAGGAATTTTTTTCCTGCCATTAAAGATGGCGACTCTTCGTGGATTGTTTTCTCTGTAAACAGAAAGGGCTCAACAGGGTGATAATAGGCCTTCGTTAATTGAGGCAAACAATGCCTGCACACATTCTGCACATTTGTTGATTCGCTGCCACAGCTGACGACAAAAACGGGTAGAGACCTGCCTGCAGGTAAGAGCTCCTTTGTGTGTGTGTTTTCCCACTAAGATGGACAGGCAACCTGTCAAGTTTTTTTCTTTTTTTGTGCATGCTTTTATCTCATCATGTCAGGTTCCTGGTTTTGGCTTGCTCTCCTGCCTCAGTCAGTCAACAATGACCTGGCAGCAGCTGTTGCAGGATGCTGCTGCCAGGCTTTTGACAAACACTCTCCAAGGTCCCGCATCACCCTGCAACGGCCTGCTTTTATTGGCTCCCTGCGGAGCGCAGAGTTGATTCCAAAACCCATTTTATGCCACAGGAGCATCATAACATGGCTTCATGTTAGTGTCACTGAGTTACAGCTATTATCTGGTTATCCTGTGTTTCTATTCATGAGCATCATAATGGGGGAGATGTGTTTATGCTTTTGGTACAAAACTCCCATCTTAAATTCCAGTTGTGTTCCTGCGGTGTTACAGTTTAAGAATAATGATTTTTAATGTGATGTGGGGAAACGTATATGAAAATGAAGAATTGGAAGTCTACAACCGTATTAGTGACACCATAAAAAAATACATATATGAAAATAAGTCGTAAAATTATGAAAATAAAGTTGCAACTTTACAAAAAGAAATGTGAGAATTTAGGGGAAAATAATAATAAAAAAATAAATTTGGAAATGTCTAATAAAAAGTTGTAGTTTTATGGAAAAAAAAAGTCATAATTCATGAGAATAAATTAGTACATTTACAAAAAAAGCTGTCATTTGATGTGAACACAGTTGTACATGTATGAGAAAAAAGTCACAATTACATGAGAATAAACGTGTATTTTTATAAGAAAAAAGTCACATTTTTATGAAAATATATGTGTAAACTTATGAGTAAAAGTCATAAGATTTTGAGAATAAATGTGCAAATATGTGACAAAAAAGTTGTATAATTTTTTTTAGAAAGTTGTAAATTTATAGGAAAAAATCAAAATTTTACAGAAAAAATATGTTTATTTGTGAGAAAAAAATTGTAATTTATGATAATAAATGTGTAAATCTATGAGTAAAATGTCTAGATTTTACAAAAATAATGTAAAATTATTAGAAAAAGTCATAAAAGCTACAAAAGTGTTTTGTAATCATTTACACATTTATATTTTAGACGTTTTTTTAAACTGCCAAAAAAAAACAGCAACTTAATTCTAATTCATTGCTCAATTCATTCTATCATTTCACACCGAGAACTGAAACATCTCTTAAATTAAATCTCTTAAAGACGTTTTAAATTATACTGACAAACTCTTAAAGAAAACAGTTTCTGTATATTGGTTGGAACTAAATTATATTTATCTCTAAAAACTATTTCTAATACTTGAACATAAACAAAGTCCTTTAATTTTAAACTTTTAGTCAAACAAAATAATGAATTATTTGGTTCACAGTATCCTGCTCTGTTGACTCTTCAAATAGCTTTATTTGTCATTTTGTAATTCGGTCGAACACTCTCCTTCTTTTTACATTCCATTGTCATCCAGCTCAGCAATAAATAAACACTCACCTGAGCACAGGTGTCAGCTCACCTTTGAACTAATAGTATGTGTGACAGAATGAAAGGTTTCACATGTGTGGGTTTATATGCAGAAACGTGTGTGTCAACTGCAGTTGTGTTGTGTACATTTTGACTAGTTCATATGTGAAGACTATTATAGCCAACAGGTATGTGTGACCTTTCTTTTGTGCATTCAGAAAAAAAAACATGTACATTTATGAAAACAAGCATAATTGTATGAAAATAAAGTCATTATTTTATAAGAAAAAAAAATAATTTTATGAAAATGAACCTGTAAATTTATGAGAAAAAAAATCATAACTTGATTCACCAGTGTCTTCTTACAGAATAAATATATGTTAAACATAATTAAACAGAAGAGGAAACATTTGTTTATCTTACAAAGCAGATTTTGTTTGTTTAAAATCACTGTAATGGGAGTATTAAAGGTGACGCAGATCTATTCTAAAGTGATTTTATATGAAATGCATCAAAATAGATGTTGTGTATGTGTAAGGTGGCTCTGCGTGTAGTGATAAAAGAGGGCATATTAATCAAAATGTGGTTCCAGGAATGATCCCCCCCCCACCCAAGACGAATTTGAAGAGCATGTTTTCACCCCTACAGTTCAGGCTGCCAGTCTCTTGTTGTTGCTGCAGTATGTTCAGTGAAATGATAAAGATGAGAGTGCAGGAAAAGGACAGAGAGGACGCAGGGGAGAATGAGGTCACACAGGTTGTAAAAGCAGAAAATGTTTGTAGCAATGTGAAGAGGAAGAGGAGGGAACAGCAAGACCTTTTGGTAATGAGGCTAACTGTGCGCTAACAGCGGGGCACCAGACACTCAATCAATGCTTATACCCCAGAAGTTTCTCACACTAACCAGCATGTGTGCAAACACACACACACATGCACACACACACAAGTGGCCTAAAAGCGTACGGCTCCCGCCTGGGGCCACAACTCTGCCCAGAGGACTCACAGAAAAGACAGGAAGCAGCAGCAGAGCATGAATGACCGACAGAAAACCTGCTCACGTGCACACATCACACGGGTCACAGGAAACATGACGGACAGTAAAGACCCAAACAGAAACAATGCTGCAACACATCCGAGTTAGAAAACGTTTTGTCCTCTTTGAGAGGAGAGGTGCTAAAAAAGATTTTAAAAAACACTTTATTTTGGTATTTTATTATCAAAAACAGCACAATTTGTGGAGTAAAATTGAGTTTGATGAAGCAGTCTGAAAATGCTTGCAAGCATTTCCAACTCGCACACATCCCAGCACAAAACCACTGGTGCGATCCATTTAGCTGATTGGAGTAGAAGTAATTGATGGGGTAGTGATGGATAGGATCTACTTCACAACATCGCACACACAAACACTGCGGCTCAGAGTCAAACTCAGTGTCTCAACTTCCCCCAGAGCTGCTTTATTTACTTACTACAAAAAATGCACAAAAAAACGAAATTATTGTAAACAAATCTTTTTCGCACATTTGACATTGAAAGGCCATTTTCTTTGCTGTTGCAATCGTGGCAGGAGGGATTTTATCTGCTGCTTTAGAAAACAGGCAAATCATCTCCTTTATTTACTGAATAGCAACAATTTTTTGTATAAATTTTAGGCGTAAATGTTTTTACAAACTGCCCACATTTACATAAGCATCCCTGTTGGAGCTCTCCCTCCAGCTGCCTGTATTTGTGTGCGTTTGTGTGCCTGTGTTAATGTGTGTGGCAGCACCGGTGTGTTTCAAAGTAAAACACAAAGACTACAGTCAGGTCATTAATTCTCCTCCACAAACATCCTCACACACAGTCAGGGTCAAGCGTTTGAACCTGTTATTATAGCTGCAGTATTTACTCAATTCCAGCTTAGTGTGTGTTTATGAGCTGCTTAAACGGTGCACATTTTCTGCAGACTTACAGCAAAAAAACCTAAATGAACTCTTCCAAAGGACAATTTTAAGTGCTTTTCTACATCAGCACAAACATGTCACTCATTTTTATGGAATATATTAAGATTCATGGTTCCTAGCAGAGGCTGAATAAAAAGAAGACTGCATCAGATAAACAACAACAGACTGAGGAGCATAACAAGGTGTTTAACAGGAAGACAATTTCACTATTTTTATAATTTAATGTTTAAGAATCTTATTTTTGTGTATTTATTTTTTTAGTGTTTTATTATTCTAATGTTTCAATGTGTCTCTTAGTTATAAACTGACCTAAGCTGCCTCTTTGTCATCACTCCCTAAAAAAGAGGATTTTGCTCTAAATGCAAACATACTGATTGATTGAATTACCGTAATAAAAAAAAACAATAATAAATAATGAGTATTAAGTTTATATTCAGTGTAAAGTTGGAAATATAAAGTAATGCAGGAAGATTTTACTGTTTTTCTAATAAAGGACAACATTTTAAAAAGAAAACTGTAGAAAAACTCCTCTTCTTTTTTAAAATATAAAATGTTAAAATGTCAAACTTTAACTATATAATTCATTGAACAGGGAAGTTGTCAAACTGATTTTTATTATTTTGAGTCTTCACAAACTCAACATTTATATAAAAACGTCATACACAGCTTACAGCAGGTGACATGGAAAGTTTGAATACATTAATAATTAAAATTAAGAATACTTTAAGTCCAAATATTTTTTTAGATATTTTTAAAGCATTACCAGTGGTCTTTTAATTATGGTTATGTAGTTTTTAGCCACAATCTAAAAACCTGTGCTGGTCTCTTTTAGAAATTCACCTCTGAGTTGTGAGGGACTGTTTTTAAGGAGCAACCCCACCGCCACTTCCCATCACCCATCTGTTTACACTCTCCCGCTAGCCTACAGCTCCTCACACCCCCAACCTAACATTACAAGTGCAGCAAAAATGGTGAGCAATACTGAAACAGTTTTGAGCCAGACGTGGATTTATTTGTCTACAAGTGGATGCATCAGAATGGAGCAGACCAGGGGGCTCCTGGCCCCCCGCATATTTTCTACATCACAAACACGGCATTTCTTAGTCTGCTCCTTATTGAAAATGATTTAAAAAAATACTCACAAATGCAGCTTTGATCTGACCTCCATTATCAGAAAAAAATGCCACAACAACATGCTGAAAACACCAAAAACACAATTTTCTTTGGAGTGGGTCTTAAAAAAATCAAATTTACTAAATATTTTTGCTCTTGACCAAAACAAGTGCCACAAATGGGGTTGATCAGCCCCCCGTCATGTCTGCACTGTGGGAAGGCAGGGGAGGAAATCTCTCAAAAAGAGTCTTAAACCCAAACACTTCTTTGTCTGGCAACTAAATAGGGCTGTCAGACAATGCGGATCAGACGAGTAACTTTACTGCAGCAAAATATCACCTGGAGCTCCTCGAAGTCCCTCTGTATTGCTGTAATCAGTGTTATAGTAAAGATTGCAATCAGGGTCACAGCTGGGTGTTAATATCAACCCAAGCAATAAACATTTATTTGACTTAATTTTGAGTTTATAATTGAAATGACTCTTCTGTTCTGGACGCCGTCCTCAGTCTGCTCCTTTTTAGTCTATTCAGTTCATCTGCCTGTGAAATCCACCAAAATGAGATCTGCAGATCTGTCCATCTGTTGATCTGTTTCTCTCTCTGTTAGCCCCTTAATCAATCTCCTGTATATCAAGTCCCCCACACACTCGGCAGCCTTTCACTGCCTCTCTGTTTCTCTGCTTCTTCTACATCTCTTAGCTTTAATGCTTTTGAGAGCTCGTTTCTTACCTTTGGAGAAGAGTCACCAGGAAGCACCAAGGACACGAAGGAAAGCATGATGGGAAAAGACAGAGAAATAAAAAAATGATTAGAAAATCACTGAATATACTTGATCTCTGTATTTGTTAGAGAAAAAAATAACATCAGAAGTGTGTGAATTACTGCGCTCCTCCCAAAGCCTTTGTTTAGGCCAAAGGTCAAAGGTGACAGAGCAGCTGATGAAGGGGTCACAAAGTCATCACGCACACTTCCACAGTGGATGAGCACCACCCATTTCCCGCTGACCCGTGTACACAAACGCTCCAAACAGAGCGAACTGGGAACTCTCACTATCAACCCGAATGTGACGTCATTCTTAAAAACCACAGCTTTGTTTGTGAGTGTGCATGGTCACACGTGCACAAATATGGCCTCCGTCTGTGTGTTGTAATGTGTCACATCAACGTGCACGAAATAATTTTCTTTCCACGTTTGTATTTGATTCCAACTATTCTTGTAAGGTTTTGAATGATTTACTGCAGTCTCATTATCCGAGGATGCTGTTAAACGATCTGCGTGTGCATGTGTGCGTGCACGTGTCTGTGCGTGACAGAAAGCTCAATACGACAGGGTCAGCTCTGTAGAAAATGGTCTATTGAGCAACGACTGCGTTCGGCTGCCAACGACTCTCTGCTTCTTCGATGGAGCTTTATGTAAAACTGCCGAGGCCACACACAAACACTCTTGCGCACACGCACACACAAACACACACTTGTGGAGCAGAGGATAAAGGAAGAGACTCGGAGCAAGAGAGGAGGATGTGTAACTAATCTGCTCTTCCTCTGCTTGGAAAGACTGAAGGAGATGAGCGAAAGCTGTAAAATCGTTTTGACAGAGCGGATTAGGACATTCACACAAAAATGTGCTCAGGCACACGCAAAAAGGTACGATCTCCTCGCTGCACCGCAACGGACCCCGTTCTTTCGCACGGATGAACTCACACTGCTAGACAAAACATACACAACCGAGCTTGCAAGTTAAGCTCACGCTGAGTCTGATTCTCCAGCAATATGTTTGCAATTGAAAAGAAATTTAAACATTTATAAAACTCTTGTAGAGCAGTTTGTCACTCTGTCTTCACTTCTACTTCTAACAACTTGAAAGTCTCATTCAGTTTGAGTGTTTTTAGAGTCAGCGTGGCGTAAATAATATATATATATATATATATATATATTCACATTTTCCTCAGTGAGTACTTTGTAAGGTTGGACGGATAGCTTTACAGGCATATTACTGAAAAAAGCAGAAAAAACTTTGTGTCATGGTGGGGAAGAAGCAGAAGAATAAATTTAGGACATTTACGACAACAGGACCCTGAAAGGGAAATCCCATTTTTTAAAATTAATCAATCCTATTGTGTGGATCTGTGCTTTCCTCAACACTTCATGTCAGAAAAAAAAATGTAACTAGTCCCACTCCAATCAACTACTGATCTATTTTCACAGTGTTCCCAGTGGTTTGTAATTATTATTATGTTGATTTTAGACAAAATATAATAATTTGTGTCCATTTTAGGACATAGTTTCTGCAGAGTGGCAGTGGTTGATTAGAAACTCACCTCTGAATTGTGAATTGTAGGCAGAACTATTGGTGCAGAGTAAACACACCCCAATTTCCCATCATCCATCTGTTTGTACACTCTCCCAGTAGCTTACAGACCCTCACAACCTCAAAAAAATGGGGAACAATATTGGCGATTTCTCAGAGATCCAGATGTCAGCTCAAATGTGGAGAAAACATTTAAATGAATCTATTCGTCTACAAGTGGATGCATCACAACGGGGTGCAGTAGGGACCTGGTGGGCTGCTGATTGGAGCACCTACGTCACTGCTACAAGCTTTTCCAACTCCATTTTTCCGTCTGCTTCTGATTCACAATGAAAAAAATGCTTAGAAATGCAAATTTGAAGCTATTTTTTATTAAATGTGTCCTTCCTCATGAGAAAAATGAAACAAGAACATATTAAAAACACCGGAAACACAAGTTTCATTGCAATGGGTCTCCAAAAAAAGAAAAAAAAAATATTGGACTGTTTTCAAATGCAGATTTCAAAGTGAAACCTGGAGTCAAAGTTTCGAATGACTTTCAGTTGGTTTGGCTGATCGGAGTTTGTCAAAACAGACTGACTGCTGAGCCTGAAGACATCAGAATGCTGAAGACCTCACATATGCACGTGCACACACACACTCCTATCCCGTCCAGTTCTGCATTTCCAAGTGCCCCAGAAAGACGGCGGTTGCCAGGATACAGACTGTTTGCCTGTTTCCTGTCAGATTGGTCAAAGAGAAAAAACTTTTTGATCAAGCTGTCACTTTTCAGCTCCTCTGCAGTCTCTCATCTTCCATGTCTGTTTCTCGCTGTACGTCTGCATTTGTCAGAGTTTTTGGCTGCATGTGTTGGAGCGCATCTGACGCCGTCTTGTGCCTCTGCAGCAAATTACAGAAACGGCAAATACATTAATTAGCATCTATACCACAGATCCAGTTATGGAGTAACAGAATTTGCCGTTACTTCAACAGTTATCTGATTGAAAACTTGTGAACTTTAACAGCAAACATTGGAAAAAGATGCAATTCATTTACCAACTAACAGACTAATATGGGTAAAAACCCAGGCCAGCTTTTAGAGTTGAGTTTTATCTGGAATTATGCTAATTTCCTCCATATGATACAATGTGATAACAGGATTATTAATTGTGATTTTTTTTAATTAAAACTGTTATTTCACCAGGAAATCCCATTGAGATTAGATCTCTTTTTAAGGGAAACCTGGAATTAATATCCAAAATGGATTTGATCAATAACCCACTATCTATCGTCATTTAAATTGGACACCTGTTCTTACTTTTTTAAACTCCTTTAGCACAGTGATTACCTTTCATTCTGCGCACTAATGCATTTTCATTTTTTCATTGTACTGTGTCATTGTAGATTGTCTTGTTTGTCTTTTTTTGAAATTGCTTAAAAAGGATAAATCAATCAATCAATCAAATAGTGAGACACAATAACAGGAAAATCTGAATAAAAGATGACGTCTGGTTTTCTTTGATAGAAGAAGATCCCTAAAGAGTCACACTAGGATGAGGGATGATTTCAAAGTAAAAGTCTGTCAGAAAAATGGCTTGATTTCCAATAAAACTCCTCATATTCCTGTTCAAACATTGTTATTAATAAAGTTACTGCCGCCTTTTTAAAGTCTTATGATAATATAAACACCAAACCCTCAGGGAACCCAAGAAATCAATTTCTTTGGGTCTTTAAAAGTAAGTTTTTTGCTTTTTGGGATAGCAAAAATTAGCAACAGCCAAAACATAAAAAAAAAAAAAAAAGTGGCCAAATCTGACCCAGTTGGTTCTCCCACATATATTATAATTCAGGTCAAATTAACCCATTTTTAAATGTTAAAATTTTGACCTGAACACAAATTAAGGTTTAAAATGATAATTTAAGACTCTTTTAACAGAACATAAAAACAACCTGAGCTATACTTTTGTGAAAAATACATTTTTTTCTTGTTTCTGCTTTTATTTTGCTCCACAAAAGCTCCATAATGTTGTACATCAAGCTGGGTTTTCAAAGGCAAAACTTTTGTTCTGAATCACAATGAGGTCTACACTTTTTTTTTCCAGATTTTTTTATTCCCGCAAACTCCAACACATTCTATCCAAAAGGCAAAGGTTTCTGTCTTTAACAGGGATTAGCCGAATGACAAGAACAAAGTGTTTCAAACTCCAAAGTTTGTGAGGAAGATGCAGAAAAACCAGCTTCCACCTCCAGAGAGATGGAGAAAACGCATCGTCTGTGATCTCAGGGTTATTGTGACTCATAGATCAGTGTAGTTCACCACACTTATAGGGGAACTGCTACAAATCTGTTACACCCACGTAACCCCCGCTCCCTTTTAGATCTCTGTGTGAAGGAGGAAGAGACACAGAAGGCAAAATTAGGATCTGCAGCACAAACGCAGGAATCATCATTTACATAATAGCTCCATCCGTCAGAGCGTTGGGCTGAAAGGAAGAGCGTGATGATTAATTCCACCCTGAAGACCTTGATTTCTGTCTCCTTTCTTTTTGACCATCACTCTCAAAAAACACACCAGCGCTTGCTCACACACCTGACACGCCGTAATGAAAATAAAAGTCATAATGACTTCCATCAGACTGCTACTTAATATTTCTCTTACTTCTCTTGCCTCCACTCTGTTCCCAAGGTGACAGCAGTTCTGCATCCGCTGGTCATTTCACTTGGAAAGGGTGAACTATTTTCTATCACAGCCTCATCCATTCCTGCTGGGGTTATTATTTTCTGAGGGGGATTTTTTTTTTTTTAATGCATTTGTTTTTTCCTTTTGACATGCCCTTCAGCTTCCTGCTGTCAAAACATGAATCTGTTGCTGCGCCAGGATGTTCTAACAGCAAAAACGGGGGAGTTTTGTCAGTTTTAATCAGGGGGGTAAAGAGTTAAAAAGCAACTTCCGAACTGAAGCTCATTTAAAACGCAAAAGTTGAGTGAGATTGTTTAAATTTGTTTCTCCTTTTTAAGCAAATAAACTCAATATTTAAAGGAACGTATGCAATATGCGCTGTAAGTATAACTTCCAACAAAGCATCATCTTCTTTTATTTATTTCCCAATTGACTTAATATCTTACATAAATTTGATAAATGTATATATTGTTTTTATTAATTGTGTTTTTTCTTTGTTTATAATGCTGAAAACTGTTAATAAACCAAATCAAACTAAAAGTAACATGTCATTTCCAAAAAGTAATCACAAGGTGAAAAAAGGGTCTTCTGCAACAATAATAAGATAAATAATTAAATTGTATTATTCTCTTATGTCAGAGCCTGGTTGAGAAAACATTTTCTCATTAATGGCCAGAGCTCATTTAATGTGACGATTGTGAATTTCTATGACAAATTTTAAACCAATTTTTTTCTGAAACTAGAGCATGTTCATTATCACAGACCAAGATGGCTCTGAAAAGGAACTGAAAAACAGAAACAAGCTTCAAAAGAGCCTAAAATAAAACCATTATTTGACCACAGCACCGCTGATGTGTTTTCTAGTCTTTCATTAAGGGTCGTGGCTAAGGGGGTGGAGCCTACTGGAGTGCTCACTTGGCGAGCTGAAACCCCAAAGTTTACTCTGAGGTTTTGATTGAACATGGAGTTGAAGGACCAGCTGTTTTTCCACTTGTTCGCACCTTAAAATTAACTCGTGATTTACTGCTCCTTCATTTCAAATCAGTAAAGGAGACGTACCCAGACAGAACTTTAGACATCTTAATTTTGGGTTCTGACATTTGAAGCACCTTTTAGTTTAGAAGGAAATAACAGGTTTCAACAGGATTCCACTGCTTGTTTGCTTTAGGAGTGTGAACTTGGTTTTCTTGGATTAAATTTCCTCTTTAAGTCTTTTTTATTTAAATAAATAACTTTCTATGTGACTGAATCTCTAAACACCTGTCAGGTACATAGGAGAACATTTTTATGTTTTTTCTTTTCAAGCAAAGCCCCTCCTTCACCCACAGGACACCAAAACACACACAAGTTAAGCAAAAATTGCATTGAATTGAGTTTATTAATGAAGCAGTAGCTCACATTTGATTTGACTTAAGATGCTGCTCTAAATTGATTGGTTGTTTTAATCAGAACCATTCTAGATCCTTTTAAAAAGGCCAAACTGTCTTAACTTTATTTTTTAATTGTCTGAAGTGACCAACAGGTTATGAAAAAAACTGCCTCTAAATACAACATTAGGAGAAAAACTGCAGCAGGTCCAGACTCTAACCTTCGGGTCAAACCTGGGACAGTGATTTTAAACTCCAAATATCTCTGTGGTTAACTCCAGCTTCTTTTACTTGAGGCAGTTGGTGAAGGTGAAACCAAAGTGGCATTCTGAGACAGTAATCCATGCCTTCATTACTTCTCGGATGGATTACTATAATTCTCTTTCTCTGTAATTTTAAAGTTACTCAGTCATCCCTTTCCTGTCTCCTACTGGTCCAGAACCAGCCTGATGCCTCAGGTCAGTTTCTCCTGGAGGTACCGATGTCCAACAAGCTCAGAGGGCAAGAAGCTTCTTCAATGTGTGCATCAAAGCTGTGGGACGCATTACAACTGAGAGTTTGACTGAAATCTTCACTGTTCATTAAAAAAAAAAAAAAAAAAAAAACCTTAAAACTAATTTCTACAGGCTGGTTTTTGACACAACAGGATACTCTGCTCTGCTAATCATTTTGTATGCAAGTATTTTGTTTTCACTTTTATTTTTAACTAAATTTTTATTATTTTACTTATTTCATACTTGACTTTTTAATTGTTTTAACCTTTTAGCTGTTGTAGCTGTTGTTTTGATGTTCTCAGTTTTAATGTACATTGTCTTGTTTGACTACAGTCAAGGCGCCATTTATATGAATATGATTTGATATAAAACTGATCTATACTTGGAAAAGCAAAAATTGGATAAATCTATAAATCAGTTTCCCTTCCAAGTAACTGTTTTTCTTACACATTCTCACTCTCCAACTCGTCGTTTTTTGACGGGCTGGCTGTTCCCATTAAACCAAGGGTCCCCAACCCTCGGGACACAGTAACGGATGTAGTAACAGGCGGAAAACCAGTACTGTGTAAGGGTACCAGCACCGGATTAGGGTTTAGGTACCGGTCCAATCTGCATTCTGAGGGTCGGGGACCACTGATTTGGGCATGCATTTTTTCCTGTCTGTGGCCTGGTGCCAAATTGCCCTCGGATCGGTACATGTCACGACCTGGAGGTTGGGAACCCCTGATTTATTGGGAACAGCCAGCATGTCAAAAACGATGTGTAAGGGATACCTAAAAAGTGACGCAGAGGGGGCCGAATCATACGTCCATATATGACGAGTGGGGAGAGAGAATGAGTTGGTTTTCCAGGTGGTAAAAACTTTTTTAAATTAAAGAAGGAATTCAATAAAAACTTTACATTTCAACCTTTTTAATCATAGACAAAAAAAAACTGATTTTGAATACAAACTTGAAAAATCAACCTTTAATTGAATTCTACATTGAATTCATGATTCAGTGCTTTGGCAGTGAAACGCGGCCGGACAGACTCGGCGCAGACGTCCATCTGCCTGGACGGAGTCTGAGAGGACATGAAGGAGACAAACAAACGCTGGAACGTCTGTTACAAGACAACGAGTGCAGAACAGGCTGAGGATCAATGTACCTGCTAGAACCGCTACTTCAGATGACCTTGTATTGAAAACTCGCCTCCATCCACCCACCTTCCTCCAAACAATGACGCCTCTCTGCCCTTCCGAGAAAAATCTCCGGCATTCATCCGTGCAGAGTGATGACTCTTCAAGGCCTGATTCAAGGAAAAGTACGCATTTCTGTGATGAACCTCCGCGTTCTCGTCTTATTAGTTCTCTTTGTGCGGATTTACTTGAAAGTTAACTGCTAACCTTCAGCTAACAAACAAAAGCAGAAATGAAAGACGGTGAGAAAACGACTTCTGATGCGTTCTGTCAGGTTGGCTTTGTTGTTCATGGTCTCCTTTTTTATGATCGACTTTCACAAATGCACGTGTTTGTTGTTGAACAGGACCGTGCTCCTTGATTACTGTACAAGGTTGTTTCATTTTAAACGTTAGAGAATGTGAAAAATGCCTAATGAATAAGGATAAGCCAAACACAAATCGTGACTATTGGTGAAAAAAAGTGTCCATCTGTTCATCTGTGCACATCCTCATCTATGGACTCTTCCTTTTTTAGTGTAGATGCAATGAAAGTGGGTTTTTATCATCACAGATCCCTTTAGTTTTCAGGGCACTGTTGATTTGTTAAGTTTAGGATACAGAAGCTTTATGATGACAGTTTAATGTTTCAAACACAACTCTTACAAAGGAAATTTTCTGTCCTAAAGTTTATTTTTTTGCTATAAAGTTGTTTTGTTTGATCACTTGTCCGAACGTAGTCTTGAGGATTTCTTTGTAACCATGGTTATATATTTGGTCATGATGATAGTCTGAATCATGAAAAGATGGGAAAATGTTTCATCAGTAAACAGGGTGTAAAGCAAAAATGCTCATAACTGGCAAACAAATTGCAGAAGATTTTCTTCTTCTGCTCTGAAAGTATTCACAGCTGCAGTCAGAAGCCATTTTTTGGATCGGCAGCTCATACTAATGATATAACAGTGTGTTTAAATCTAAAATAGAAGTTTCTTTAGAACAATTCCCAACTTTAAAAGTTATTATTTCTGGATGAATAACCTTAATTTTTCCCCCAAAACACTGGATTAATTTAATGCCCCCGTATAAGTGGCAAGACCCCCCTAAAAGCAGCTAAATGAACCTTAGCATCATAACACGCCTTCTTGGCTTCCTCCACAAACAGCTGCCTCTCACCAGGATCTCACAGCAAGGAGCAACCGCGGGGAGACGCAGCATCAGATCCAGAAGGACGAGCATGAGTGGCGACGAAGAAAGAGGAGCGGCGATAACCAGGGACACGGGCTGAACGGGGAGATTGGCGGGTACAAAGCGTTGACAGCGTAAAAACAATGTTTGAGATCGAATAGCTCGGCGTGGTCTGAAAGGAAGAGAAAATTTAATTTCCTGGTCAAACACTCAAAGGTGGCAGAAGGCGAGACGCCTCTAACATTGTTTTACTCGCCTCAATAACTGAAACAAACACACAATTCCTCTGGAAGCTCTTTGAGGAACTCATCTGCACAAAACTAAACGCACTACACACACTTACACACACACAAGGACATCCAGGCTCTGCATCACTTACCCCTCTTTTCTAGTACAAACTGACAATTTGGCTCTGTCATTTCCATGGTAACGCTGAACAGGATTGCCTGTGGAGGCATGTCGACATGTCTAAATATACTTGCTGACACACACACAGCTGTCTTCAGAGGACACTACACTGACCAAAATTCAATTTCTGGAGACTCCTTTTAACCATCGCCTCAAAACATTTAACTGGAGCTTTTTAAACCATGATGAAAATGAATGATTTACATTGCTAAGAACATTTCCAGCGGGTCAGACAGTCCTCTTTATGTGACTGCGTAGTCATGGAGTTTAAGTAACACACAGTCACACTTATGGAAAGAAGTTAAAAATCCTGTTTTTTGTGTTTATAAAATGTTCTTGTTGCAGTTTTCTAAGAACATCTATAAAGACAGTTAGGCTTAAAATTACATTTCTGAGTATTTCTTTATTTAATTTGTTGCAAATATGATAAAATGCAGTTTGAAAAAGATCATATTTGTGATGTCTCTGCTTCGCTTTATTGTGATTGACTCACATGTAGACGACTAGATCCATGTATGTCTTTGTTTTCCTTGTCCGTGCTGGCTCAAAATGGTTGAAAAAAAATTCTATTGCACCAGGAATGTTAGTCGTTAGGGGCTGTAAGCTAGTGAGAAAGCATGTAAAAAGATAGATGACAGGGAGTGGGGGCGGGCTTGCTCCACAGACACGGTATTGGCCACAAATAATAGGCAAATTTCTGATGAACTACTGTTTCAATGCAGAAACTAACTTCCAGAAAATGACACAATATTTTTTATTTTGGCTAAAGACGGCATAATCATAAATAAAATTCCACTGAGAATGATTTTAAAATAGATCAAAAGATGATCGGAGTAGGACTTTAAAGTTAAAATGTATGCATGAGGGCTGCAGAGGCTGTTGATCATGCAGCAGTTCTCCCAAATGAAAGCAAAAGTGGAACGGTCCAGCGTCTTAACATTCAAATCTCCTCTGTTTGTCAGACCTAAATGAAAACTGAAGCAGACAATTCTGCATGCTGTAAGATCTGTGTGACTTTAGAAATCCAGGGTGACTTTCTGCAGCTAAACATGGCAGCCCAACGTTCTGTTATTCTAATCAGATTCAGCAGGGAAGGACACACAAACCAGGAAAAAAACACGCATGATGTCATGGCATCCACCAATCACCACCTCTGCGTTCGTCCTCGGAACGTAAACCCTAACCTTCCTCTTACCATCTGTCTTTGACTTCCACTCTGTGTACTTGAATTAAGCAGTCAATCCAATCCCTCAGGGAACAACATAACCTCTTCCCACCCCCCATTTCCCTCCATTCTCATTCCTGCCTTCCTTTACCTGCACTGAATTTCAAGCAAGAGGAACAGATTTCAATCAACTTCCATCTTAAACGTTTCTTGGTGGAACCACTTTTTCCTGAACACAAATCCTTCATTACCCTTAAACTGGTGGGTTAGAGAGCAGGTTCAAAGGGAACTTAGAAACCAGACACACAGAATATTCAACGCCTGAAAGGTAATTTGGATTTTTTTACCGTTGCTTTAGCCTTTAGAGAGTAAAATGTGGAGGGAATGACTCCGTGTCACTTTTCTGCAGGGAGAAAAGCTCTGAAAGAGACTTTGTAAAGCTTTCCTCGATGCTCACTTTTCAATGCGGTGTGGAACCACATAAAATTATCGTCACTCCCTGCCAGCATTCATTAAATCACTGGATGATATCAGGGAAGAAAATGATTTTTTTGGGGGGTTGCGTGGTCCAATCTGCTGGGCGCAGTCCAAGTGAACCGTCTGCGACCGCCCTCCTCTGGGGATTGGACAGGTAGCGAACCTTGACAACGACATTTGATATCTTGATAGATGTTAAGGGGCTGCGGCCGACCAGATAAGAGGTGAATTGATTTTATATTGAGCCACGCTGACAGAAATTACAGGTCAGAACTTTCCAAAAGATAATTTCACATCCATCACTCTGCCGGGATTTGGACGACAAACTTTTACACTTACAGACTGTTTTATTATCACAGCACCAAACAGGACAGGAAAGCTCTCCAGAGGGGGGAGCAATCAGCCAAGCATACCATCCGTCTAAAACAAGTGGTGCTGCACCAGAGCAAAGAAGACACTGAGCGACCTCAGTCGTCCCAACAACAGACTCTTCTGTCTGTTTGGGTCAGAGAGACGTTCCTATTCCCTGAAGGCAAACACAGAGAGGATAATAAGGAGCTTTTCCCCACAGGCCATTCGGGCCAGTAACTTTAACACCTACCTGGTCTTTCAGGACTCACACCAACACACATCATAACATTCCTGAACAGGAAACTCACTACTCTACATGATGTCTGCACAGTATTGCTACTTTACAGATTTGAACTCTTTGTAGCACTTGGACACTTTTCCACTTTAACATTGTCATAGCTGTATATACAAGATGGAGGCTATACAGTCATATATTTATTAAAATTACTTTTTTATACTTAGTTGCATATACTTTTGTATATTTGTACTCTGTTGGACAGTAGTGGTAAACATTTTACCACATATTGTGCTGTGTGAAACAAAAGAATTCATCTTATTTGAGAGATTAATACATTTTTCTTAAATATGACGGACTGAAGTAAGTTAAATTTCTACTTTATTCTAATTTTAAAGACCTGTTTCAATGAAAAATTGTGCTTTTGTTGTTTTTCTGACGATGGAGGTCATATACAGGTACAGGAGAAAATACGTGAACTCTTTGGAATTACTAGGTTTGATCTATAAACTGAACACACAATCATGTTAAATAAAAACACAAAAACATAAACTGGTGTGATTTAAGCCGGCAATGTTTTTCTCCATCGTCGTGATTTAAATTGAGATAAAAAAAAACACATTTTTTATCCATTTCTTACAGAAATTAAGCAAAGGGTTCCCATAGGTTTTCTAGCAACTCTAGAAGGAAAATCAAGCTCAAAATGGCATTTTTGGATATTTATTTATTCGAATCAGGGGCCAACAAAAAAAAGGTGTTTGAAAAAGATTGTATTTGTGATGTAGAAAATACGCTGGGGGGCCACAGACTCCCAGCTTTGCTCTATTCTTATCCATTCACTTTCAGATAAATAGATCCATGTATGTTTTCGTTTTCCTCGCCTGACCTGGCGTCTGACTGAAAGCTGTACAGCTGGATAGCTCCAATATTGCTTGCTGTGGCGGGGTTCTTCTTGTAGTGAGCCAGGAAGTACTCAGAAATAAGATGAGCCAGGTCTTGAATAGGTAATGGGATTTTATTGTTCCCCAATAAGAAACAGAGTTCACAAACACTGTTTGGGAGAGCCTGTTGCCACCACTGCAACCATGACTGCTCTGCCATCAAACTGAAAAGTTCTCCCCTTATAAAGGCTTAGCCCCTCCCACAGGCCAATTAACCAAACATTTCTTTAACAGAAAATTCAGCCTTATACCTGGAAAAAATGACCTAAAATGAAGAAATAATTAATCATGGCTTTAACAGAAACAAGTATGAATATCAAAAGCATTGTGACAGAGAAAAAGAGAAAAAAAAACTTACAATTCTGACATGTGACATCACTTCCTGTTTCCTATATGTATGATGATGTGTACAATGCTCTGGTTGGAATGTTTGTGGTGGGAAGCCTGGATGGTAAGTAACATTCTATTTAAAACTAAGTGTGCACCCTTTGAGTTAAATAAAATGTGGCTGTGGTGAAAGTGAATGATTAATGTGCCTGGATGTATGTATGTGTCTGGTGTAACTATAAACTAAATGACTGAGAAATGATAGGATAGAAGGAGAAAAAAAAAAACAATTCAAGTCTTCAGGCACTGTCCTGCAACCTGTGACGCTGCTTCGTCACACTTGCCATTTTTTTGCGATGCTATTGTTAAGTTGGGAGAGAAACTAAGTCTGAGAAAACGACACGACATTTTAAAATTTTGGCTGAAAATGGCATAAGCGTAATCAGAAGACCACTGGGAACAATTTGAAAATGGAACATAACATGATCAGAGACCCCATTTTAAATAAATATTAAACAATTCAAAAACAGACTGTATTTTTGTATCAAAGTCATATCTGTAAACATTTATCTCTCTCTCAGCAACATCTGTGTTTTTGAACATTGTTAAGAATTCCCCGCGCTGTAAACAGGATTCATTTCGAATGACATGATGTGATGCTATCAGTCATTTTCTCCCATGTGTGGCTTCTGTTGGAGCTCCCTGTGATTAAACCATAAATAATTAAAGCATTAAGTGAGACACTATTTTTTTCTCCATCTCCAGTGCAGAGAAAGAGAAAGAACGAAAGAAAGAAAAGGGAGGGAGGGGGTTACATAGGGGAAATGTAATCTTGTTCTCTGGGGGTGTTCAATTGATTGTTGTAAATAGCCCTGAGCTGATGCATTTTCTGGAATAGTCCACCGTAAGTGCACTTCATGTGTCTCACCTTGTTTTTTTTAGCTTTTTTTCATTTCATTTCATTTTTCTCAACTTCAAAAAATGAGACCATGTTCATTTATTTCTCCAGAAACCATGGAAACAGAGTGAGTATTCATTTTCTGCTTCATCCCTTATGGGGTTGCTGGAGCCTATGCTAGCCACTACTAGGCAAAGGGGGAGCTCACCCTGGTCAGAATTGTGTAGTTTTATGGAAAAACGCGTTTTTATCTCCTCGAAGTGAACACTTGTTCATGACGTCTACATAAATGTAATAACATACAGAAACCTGCCTCCTTTTGCAGGTGGAATGATGCAGATTCGCTCCACGCATACATTAGCGGTGAAGCATGAACCCGAGCTGTGGTATGACGGAGACTCCTATTCCCTGCTCCTCCCACAACACCTCTGCAGCTCAGAAACATGCGTCACTCTTCGGATGTATCTGCGTTTGTGCGCATTGTTCTTAGGTGACACAGAGGTTAAGCAGCCTGTAAACAGGACTCATGCTGCAGCAGCACAAATGAGACATTTCTTCTTCTAATTCGACGGATTTATCATCCAAAACCCAGAAGAATTCACCCACATAAACAACTCATTTGCTGAAGAAATCTCAGTTTGTACTTTCACCTGGCAGGTTAGTGACCTGAACTGCTTGTTTAGTCATACGGTTGAAGCTTTTTTCCCACACGAGAGACGCGCTTTTTTTGTTTTTATTTTTTCTCCAGAGATGATTCAGAAGTGGGAGGTGGAATGCAGATGTTCCTATCATGTACTTTGAATGTCTTCAGGTCTTCTCTGTAACGCGTCTATAATCACTGCAGGAACTTTTTTCCCCGTACTTACACTCACAACCCCCCA
>NC_050524.1:22820894-22842869 GCF_002922805.2 Oryzias melastigma | reverse complement strand
CCAGCAGTAACACTCCTGCGCAGAAGTGCTTGTAACCACAGAAAAAAACATCAGCTAGTTCTGAAAATTCCCCTGAAATTCTTAGATGGTGGTGTAGAACATCTGAACATCGCATGACTGCAAGGTATCAGGGGGACATACAGCATTCTTAGTAAATGTAAAGCTTAAAAAACTCAAGCTTGCTGACCTAAAAAATATACTTCCTATTAGTGGCAGATATATTTCATCAATATTTCTATCAATGGGGCTTTAAAAGTGCTGTCAGTTAGCCAAATTGTTGACAAATTAAAATAAACGTGTTTAATTCTTGAAAAGATAGTTAAAAATCATCTGTGTGCTGCCCCCTACAGGTTGAAACAATGTATTACAGTTGAATTTTGTGATTCGTCAAATCATTTAAGTCCCACCTCATTTCAGAAGTCCCACATCATGATCTGTGGCTCCAGTAATGATAACATTCCTGTTCCCGAGTCTTACTGATCTGACTGGATTTCACATTTTGGCTGTGGGTGGAGTCAGTCTCCAGCTTCCCTGTTTAGTTACCCTTTAAGTTGGTAAAAATACAAATCCCCCCTGTTCCCTGTTCCCTGTTCCCCATTCTTTGTCTGATTTTCACAATTACTTTTTCAACGTAGGCAATAAGTCCTCAAAAATTAAATGTGTCTTAACCAGTAATGTTTCATATTTTTGGTTGAGAACTGGCAACAACTGTGGCCAATCAGGAGTGAGATTGTCAGAAGTCTACACCCCCACCACTTGAAAGCAGGTTACAAATCCAATCTTTTTCAAACGGCATTGTTTGTCTGCTTCTGATTCACAATAAGAAATAGTTTATTTTCTTGATATATGTCCCCCGTCATCAGAAAAATGCCACAAGAACATGTTAAAAACACAATTTTCATTAGAGCAGTTCTTTTTTTTGTTGTTTTGTTAGAGCATGTCAGCTCAGTTGATTATCAGTAAATCCGGTAGTTGTGCGTTCATCCAAGTCGTATTTCAAACACAACGATCACAATGTTGGTCTGAAGGTTTAGTAAAGACTACAGTCGGTAACTGACGGGTTTGTTCCTGTTTTGGCAGCCAACCTAAAGCGACATATTACTTAGAAACTGTCAAATCTGAGGAACAAAAGCCGAATGAATCCAAGGATTTTAATCCAAGCCCATTGGAGACATAAAGGATGAGAAAATGAGCAAACAAAACAAGCTGTCATTGTAGAGGAGATGAAAAGTGTTGCAGAATTTGAGTTTGCATTTGAAAGTGCTGAACAAAGAATGAGCAAACAAGCCCTGATAATTAGATCATCAAATGAGCTTAGTGAAGTTGTGCCTGTTTCGGGAGCCCCCGACCGCGCTCCACCACCGACACAAAAGCAGCATGTCATATCATATCATGTCATAACAGGGTGAGAGTCTGAGGACCCATGAGAGATTCGATTTATCATCCCTCGATGGAGTCAGAGAAAGTATCAATAACCGCTCCGTCTCCGTGACGACGAGGCAGAGTGAAGATGGAGGAAGGAGTAATGGAGGCCCCGGTGGCTCTGATTTGAGCAGTCACCGGGGAGCCGAGCCGGAGGTGAAACTTTGCCGGTTTCAATCTGGTAGACAGACATTACAAGGTTTTCCCCGAGGAGAAGCATTCCTGCATTCTCTTTAGTTGTAAGACACTGCAAAAGTGGAAATGAGGGAGGAAGGAGTCAGTGTTGGAACACCAGAGGGAATACAAACCTTAAGCAATCCTGTCATTGTGCAGGAGATCTACTTATCAACCAGATTCATTTATGAAAAGATAGAGTTTGCAGTGACTGAAATTTAAAAGCATCTAGGATTATTTAAGGAACAAAAACATTTACATTCATAATATGGTCCTTGCCATCAGTACCTGATGCTGCGGGCCATAATAAGGTTTTGTTAACTCTTTAGCACTGGAGCTGTAGCTTTAGCGCTTGTAGCTAGCTGTAGCAGCTTTGTGCTGATGTGCAACAATCCACAGTAGTGTGACGTGTTTATGCAATCAATCAGCTAATTCAGATGCAGAAAATGCTCCTTTGTGTCATCATGTAAGATTTTATATCACAGCTTACTAACAAAGCTTACTAAAACTTTATTCATTCAAACACTTTACTAACACATTAGAACACTTTTCTAATTCACTCACAATAACACATGGACTGAATCACCACTACCTGCATACTACCTGCACTTTATATGTTGAATAATTCACCTGTACTGTTTACATACTGTAAATACTTGTTTTATACCCTCTCACTGTTATTTATTCCACTTTGCACATTGTAGATACATATTTATACCTGCTAAAGCACTCTGGATGGATGCAAACTGCATTTCGTTGCTGTGTACCTGTGACATGTGCAATGACAATAAAGTTGAATTCTATTCTATTCTATTCTAATGTAGAGTGTTGCATATCGTCATAAAGCTCCTTTTCTCCTGGTCAAAATTCAATGGAATTTCGTTAATTTTGCAAAACTGTGAAGTGTTGCATATCAGCACAAAGCCATTAGAAGCCATAATATCAGTTGCCTCACACCAATTGCGTAAATACTTTACTACTGTAAAGTATTGCATGACAGCAAAAAAAAAAATGCTTTTCTCTGCGACCATATCAACTTTGAGGTGGGGCCAGCAGGCACCACGTGCTTTTTCTGAGGCATCTGATTGGTCATTTTATAACTTGAATAACTTGTGATAAAGAAAAAATACCTTTAAAAAATAAATTCCATAAAACATACAGAATTATGTTAATTCCTTATATGGTTGAAGAGTTGCGTCATTTCAAAGATTGTGTGTTATTTTGCTGTCAGTGGTGGCGACGGCTCTGGTGTTGAGGGGTTAAAGCACTAACCTCAAGTCCCATCTGTTTCACTGTTTCTGAATTTATACTTACCAAGAAAGTACAAGAAAAACAGGAAGTGGAAACCTTCATTGCAACCAGCTGATGAGTTTTAGTTTAGTTTTTGCATAAATGGACACAAATTTTTCAAAGGAGTTGAATGGAGCCTGTTTTTCCCCCCACTGGAGACAGTGGAGGGCCCTGAACCAGCTCATTTGTACTTCGGGCTTTTGTCCTGCGGTGACATAAACATGATACACACTTGCACAATGATCGCCTTGTGCCCAGTTTGGCACACCTCAAACAAAACAAAAGAAACTTCTTCACACGGTCACACGGTCAGGGCAGGCCGGGTCTCTGGGACCTTAAAGAGACAGAAGCTGAAGGAAAAACGAAATTTACAACATTTACAACAGGTTTTGTTTTCCTTTGTTGATTCTCCCCATCCACCCACATTTTTCTACCCTGTTTCTTTTGTCATGATTTCAGCTCCACTTCTCTCTTTAAATCTCATTTTGCTCAAGTTTTGCCATCTGTCCATCCCTCGCTTTGCCTCTCTTCTCTCCATCTCCCACAGGGAGAGGGGCTGACAGCATGCTAGGATCGCTGGCCTACTGGAATCGACCACCTCCACTAAAGACCTCATTAGCCCTGGCAACAAGAAGCACACAGGGGGTGGGGTGGGGGGAAAGACGCACGCATGGGAGTGCATCTACAGAAAAACAACCCAACGCATAAAATAATCTGCATTGTTTCCATCATGACCCTGGAGAGTCCTCCTGTGTGAGACATGAATGTACATTAGCATGGCGTTGGCGAAGTGGCGTCTGCTGTCTTTGAGAGCTCGTTTTTTTTTTTTTTTTAGACAGTTTATTTCTCTGCATATGAGAAATGTGTTTGAACAAGTTGGAAAGTGTCTTTTAATAACCTCAGCGTATCACTGGAGAATACCTTCACACCCCAGACCTGACAGATGCTGTGGCAGCCACGGTTGCTCTGCGCCTCCCGTTCCCTGGCGTTTGGCCTCCAGCCCACTTACAGACAAATATTCTGCATTATCACGCTCTCACACACAATCGCATACACCTCATTTGTGCCTCATAATTCACGCAGCCACAGCCCGAGGGCTCGATTGGGGATCGGGAGGCCGTACGAGGCAAGGAAGGGACGAGGAGGAAGCGGAGTGTAATTAAGAACAGATGTATTTACTGATATGTAATTGCCACCCGAGGTGACACTTTAATGATCCGCCTCCCTGTCATTTTGTCTCCTTCAACGTCTCCGCTCCTCCCGTCTTGCTACCTTTTGCTGTCAGTTCTGGTGGCAGATCTCGCTCATCCATATTCAGCGCCGAGGCCATCTGTGGACGGACCAGCCTGCCGGGGACGCGCTGCCAAGCTCACAGCCAGCCAGCGTTAACGGAGAATGCCAGTGTCATCGCGAGTTAAACTGCAGCCCGTTTACAACCCCCCTCCATGCATTCTGCAATGTACGTCGCTTTGAATCAGCCACATTTTCCGGCTTTGGTTAAACCCCGCGTGAAATGAGTGCAGCGGCACCAGATTCAAACCTGAAGATGAAACAAGATGTCAAAACATGTGATTACAGGAACTGGTGTCAGATGGTTGCATGTGTCACAAAGGGCTGAGGCGCCGCTCGCGTCCCACGGCGCTTTTTTTCTGGGCAATTTTTATACCTCTGTTGCAACAATCATTCTCCGCAAAACACCACTTCTAAAATAATAAACGTAATTGGCTCTACATGAGTTAAAGAGCCGCGCCGTCCCCGGTGGTTCTGATTGTGTGCAGACCCTGAAACAAGTGACCTTGCCATTGGAACAGCTGGCATTCAATCACCCGTGGCAGCACATCAGTACAATAGCCTCGCTCTGCTTTTTTAGACACAAACACACACAGATATCCTGCAAACTAGCAAAAGAACAGATGCCCGAGTGCATTTCCTCGTGGGATTTTGTGTGCTATTTTTTTTCTAAAACTGTGTGTGGGAGGGAAAAAGATTTTTTTTTCTCTTTTGCCTCCATCTTTGCTTTCCAACTGTCTTTTCCAGGCGGTGTAAACATCTTTACGTCACCTTTCACCCTGGAAAACGCTTTTGGTGCCCTCGAAGTTTTTATCCGTCCTCATATCGCATTCTCCCTCGATTTCCCTCCATCTGTATGCCCGTTCAGCACGTTCCCACTCTTCTTGTTATGAAGCCAATTAGTGTAACTGAAATAGTTTCCATGGCGACAGAGGTGCTAATAATAACAGACACCCCCACAGCAAGGGCTGGTGAAGAACACACATCGCGCCCACACATGCACACGTGTGCACACGCCGTCGCAAATTCTCAAATGAAACGTGTAGGAAAAGCATGCAAAGCCCAACTGCTCACAAAAAAAAAAAATCCTTCAAGTCAGGAAATAATCTGGTGATCTTGAGCAGGTTCATCTGATGAGCAGAAGTTCAAATCATCTAATAAATGAAAACAGATCAAATCTGGATTTAGCAATACAGCTAATCTCTACCAACCAATACATTTCTATTAGAAATGCAAGAAAAATATGACCCGCCCTTCTCTAAAATCAAACTTTTCAACAAGTTGGCTGCTGAATTCCATCCCAGCACCACACGGAGACCAAAGGAGGCGAGCAGCTCCGCTCAGCGTCCGTCTGTTCAGCAGCAAAAGTTTGCACCCTGCACAAGATTATGCACAGATGTACAAAAGCCACGAGCAAACCATTTTCATGCCGTTGTGAATCTCATTATGCATTCTCAGCGTGAGCACTTACTGCAAAAACGTCTGACATCAACATAAACTCGCCTCCGTCAGCTTTATGCTCAAAACATTCAAAAAAAATTAATTAAAAGAAAAGTAGTTCGCTGATAACTTTCATTAATTCATTCTGCAAAGTTGTCAACTCTCCTTCAGTCTGTGGAATTGGCTCCATCTGTGTGATGCAGTTCATCGTGGGCTTTAGGAGATGGAACCACTTCTGCTAAATTTCAGAATAAAACTCACGACTTGCGCCACTGCTCCTCCTAAATTGGCTCCAACCAATTCAGAGCTATAAACACACTGTTGGATCCGTTAATGAGAATTTAGCATGAACTCTGTTTTATGAAGACCATCTCCAAGCGTCGCTGCTGAAAGCTAACTGGTCCGGTTCTTCTCATCAGCTCCGACTCAATAAGATGCTTTTTCTCCCCGGCCCGCCTCCTGCTGAAGATTCCTTCAGGGCTTCAGCAGATATTGATCTGTGAAAGTCGCCTCAGCCCGACAGCCTACAAACCAATCTTTTAAAGATTGCGGTCCTATACTGCAGAGAGAAAAGCTAATATTTTAAACCAGAGTTTTCAGACCAATTTCTTCTGCAAACGGAGGGCGGCTGTCCACGAGCACGTCTGGTTATTAAAGAGCAGAGGCCCAGCACATGCACGTCATGCCACCATCATTTCCACACCTCTCATGTGTGAGAGCACTCCTAAATGCTAAATTCATTTCACTGCTCAAGCAGAACCCCGCTCCCCTACCCGGCAGGAAGATCTTTTTAAAGATCATTTCCATCAAGTCTCTTGATTTTATTATTTAGCTCAGTTGAAATACAAAAAAAAAAAAAAATTAAGAGAGGAAAATTAAATCCAGTGAAGAGAGAGGAAAAAAGATGTTCATTTCTGAAACATGGTTAAAAAATGGTAAAACATTTTTTAAGCCCAGACCTCCTAGAGCAGTTCAATGCTGGATGTTTTTAGAATTTGTTATACTGTGCGCATGTGATATCTTCTTTTAGGTATAGTTATCACTATTTTTTTCCAATTTTACCAAGTTTGACACTCCTATTAGTTTTTTATCATTGTTTTTAAATGACTGATGCTTTTTTATTTAGCTGCAAATTAGTTGGTTTAAATTTCTTGTTTTCAATGACCAAATGATTCACTTTGATTTATTTGTCTTTCAGTTGAACATTTATTTTATTCACAGTAAATTATTTTTTTAAAGACCCAATCCAAGGAAAATGTGGTTTTTAACATGTGCCTGTGACATTTTGCTCATGATGGAACACTCATATAAAGAAAATGACGTTTCTGAGTATTTCTTTATTCAGATCCTTGTAGCAAATTAAAAAAAAATATCATTTGAAAAGGACAATATCTATGCTGGGTGGGCCACAAGCTCTCTGCACTTCTCCATTCTGATGCATCCACTTGTAGACAAATATATCCATGAACGTCTTTGTTTTCCTCATCTAAGATGGAATCTGCCTCAAAATTGTATCTTTGATGTTGCTCGCCATTGTTGTTGCACTTTTAATGTTAGGTTTGTTGTGAGGAGCTGTAAAAAGAGACGGGAAGGGTAAAGAGGGGCGGGGTCGCTCTGCACCAACTGTCCCATCAACAACTCACAGGCGAATTTCTAATGAACTACTGCCCACTCTGCAGAAACTACAGTCTAAAATAACACTTTATGAAAATAATTTGCTTAAAAATCGTCATTAAAAGACCAGTGGGAACACTTTTGAAACAGATCAAAAGATGATCGGAGTGGGACTTTAAGATATGAATGATTCACTGATAAAAAGAGAATTTTTATAAAATGTTATAGTGACATCAACAAATAAAATACTATCTAAAGAGCTCATAGTTATAGAGTATCCAGCTAATAAATTTGGACAAAGATTATAGAGAACTAAGAAGTATGGTAAAGTACAGAAAATACAACACAAAAATCGTCACAAAATATTCAAAATTTCAAATGGACTAAATTCATGAGGAATACACTTTACAAAATAGGTAAAGATGGGTTACATAGGTTTTTTTACTGCATATTTTGTAACAAAAGCAGCTTTTTTCTACGAGGAAATAAAACAGTTTCACTGCCATGATTCCTATTGAAGATGAAAAGCTGAGGAGTCGAAAGTTGAGTGGGATAACAACTGTGAATTAACAGTAAAATATGCTGTGAAAGGCGCAGGAATATTCCCCTCACTAAAAAGCATTTTGTGGGTAAAAAAAACATATTCGGAAAATATTAATCATAGTGAGAATTTGAAGTCTCTGAAATGATGGCGCAGATCAAGTGTGTATTTTTGATTTGAAGTGTTTTTGCAGTGTTGAAGTGTTTATAAATTAAAAGTAATAAGCCAAACTGCATTACAATAAGACAGATATGGATAAATTAGGCGAAAATAAAGAATTGAAGACATCATCATCGCCTGTTTTGGTGATAATCAGTTTTCAGCTGTAATGGAGTTCCTGCAGAGTTAAATATTATGATTTTACGGTTTATTTTGTCATTAATTTGGCATTTTTAGAAGAGTTTCCAGGGAACGGAGGTGCAGTTCTTAACTTTTTTTCAGTAAAAGACCCCAGGTGATATCCAGGCTCATAACAGCTCAATCATCTGAGCCGTGTTTCAGGTTCCAGGTGAACACCTAATTAACCCCATTGTGTTTGAATTGTTTGCAGGGCTCCATTTTTACGCCTTTATTTGACTGAAAACAGGAAACCGTCCACAGGAAATCAAAGCATTGTGCTCCACAGTGGGGGGGTTTCTGCCACAAACACGTGTCTACATTCAGGATTCATAAAAAAATTCAGACAATGAGCTGAAACCTGTTTATTATACCATAAATTTCAATACAGCTCCGAGTTAATGATTCTTCTCTGATTTGTCTGCTGCTCAAGACGCACACAATCCCAGCAGCAGCAGCGACATAATCAACACAACACAACTCTGTGCTGCTGTGCGGCTCTGACTCCCTGCAGCTTCAGCTCTGATGCTGAGCACTGATCCTCAAACAGGTGGAGCACCTTCTCCTCTGAACAACATTCACTCAAATGATTTGAGTCGATCAGATCAGAGGGAATAAATGACCCAACATCTGTAAAACAGAAGCAGGAGGTTAAAAAACACAGCTTTAATTGATTAATTAAAGACCCACTCCAATGAAAACTGGTTTTTGGGCATTTTTAACACATTCTTGTGGTATTTTTATGAATAAAATTAAGCGTATTTCTTTATTAAAGTCATTGTGAATCAGAAGCAGATGAAAAAATGCTGTTTAAAAAGTATTGTATTTGTGACAAATAGAAAATACGCTGGAAAAGCCATGAGCTCACATTAAAAGGGAGAACTTCAGAAAGGTGTGAACTTTCAGCGTTTGACTCTGTGGATGTAGGAGCTGTCGACTGTCTCGAGGTCAGTCAGTCGTTCAGAGGGATCCTCGAACAGAATGCACATGCACGTTTTTTGGTCTTGGCACACATCTCACCAAGCCTTTGACATGATATCTTCAAACAAATATGTCCAAGCTGTTGAAAGGGAAATGACAGAGGAACTTTTTATCATGTTTTATTCCCAAATATTGATCAATTTAATAACAATGTAGTAGTCTGATTTACTTTAATATCTGTGTTTGATTATAAGTCTGGTCCTTAAAGACACACTTCAATGAAAATTGTGTTTTTGGTGTTTTTAACATGTTCTTGTAGCATTTTCTCATAATGGAGGATACATTTATAATTTAAGATTCAAACTGTGAATATTTCTTTATCCAAATTGTGTCAGGAACAGATAAAAACCTTTCATTTGAAAAAGCTCGGGTTTCTGACGCAGCTACTGACACTGAAGTTTTTATTTTTGTGTTAGCTTGGGCTTGTGAGGTGCTATAAGCTAACGGGAGAAAGTGTAAACAATGGGTTGATAGGAAATTAGTACGACTAAAAACAGTCCTGTCCGTCCACATCTCAAAGGACGAATTACGAATGAGCTCCTGCCGCTCTGCAGAAAATATGTCTCAAAAAATGACACAGGCTTTTTGATTTTGGCAAAAAAAAATGCATAATCCTAATTAAAAGACCACTGTGAACAATTAACAATGGAAAATATATTGTTGGAGTGGGACCTTAAGTAAATAAATATGAATATTTCAAATTGTGACTTTATAAAATATGATTATAATGTGTAGGCTGAAAAACTGGGGTCGCAGTTCATCCAAAGTGCGCAAGACATCATTGGCGTTCTATGATTATAGATTACAGCTACAGATTGTGGACTTATTTCATTCACAATTTTCTGCCACAAATAAATCATTATTATCTCTCCGTATTGAAATATTCTCATTCCTCCTCTTTCACCTCATTTTGTACACAAGTTCAACAAAATGCACTAATAATTCAGTTTTTGCTTTTCTGCTTTTCTTCAGCACTGACTTTCTGGATTTGGTTATATGAAGTTTTTTGAAAATCTGAATAATTGGCATTAAAAAAAGTCTGTTTCTAATTAAAACTGAAACTTATGGTCCCTGAAAACACTTCTGTCCAAACTGACTTTGTTATCTTACTTTTTTTTTATGTTTTCCCTGAGTCATAATTTCCTCTCCAACCTCCTCGCGACTCTTTCACTGATTAATATTCAAACCTGAACGTTTTTTCTGGTGGAAACTGTGGATAGAAAATTGCCGTGGTTGAATTAAAATGAGTCAGATTTACGTCCCTCCAGAGAGCAGAAAAACACTCAGCTTTAAATTCACATTTTTACTCCTTCTGTGGGAAAGTTCGGCAGACGGGATTGGAGAAGCTTTCCTCAAATATCTCTGAACAGCATTTTTCCAATGAAAGTGACCTCGGAAGACTCGGACAGCAGGGAATGAAAAAGAGTTGACGTCACAGAAAAGGAATGAGAACAGTAATCTGATTATATAAATGTGTCTAAAGAAGCTTTAACTCAAATGGGCGATTTCTTATTTCGATGGAAGAAAGATTCAGCTGCAGCTTTTTCTCCAAAGAATTTACCTTTTCAACCAAATGATTTTTTCCCTTTCAGTTTTAAAATGATTCTCCAGAGGAGAGAATCCTGAAGCAAACAGGCAAACGGAGGCGAGCTCCCATCATTCTCAGCACTATCTTCTGCTCTTTGACCTCTCCAGCACTGTAGAGTCTGAAGAATCAACAGGTCGAAACCAATGAATTCCAAAGGGTTTTATTTTGCCGATGAGAGATCAGCGGAGCAGAGGCGCGATTGGTTAGGGAGGGGAAATAGGAGGAATGGTGGTGAGCGATGAACAGAAGGACGGAGGGAAGAAAACGCCGAGCAGATAAAAGCAGAAAAAGAAAAAAAAAGGTATTGAAGTGCAAGTATTTTATTGTGCCTGGATGCAGCGGATAAATGCCATCATCAACAGAGTGCCTTTAAATTGATTTAGTTTGAAGGTCCTTAGCGAGAGTGCAAGAGACAAAAGACAGATAAAGACGTGGCCTCCAGAGGAGCGAATGACGCAAACGGCGGCGGCAAATAGACTTCTCTATTACCTGACTTTGCCGCCTCTCGCTCCAGCAGGAGGAATAAAAGACTTCTCCAGCCAAACGCGGCGAGCGCTGCATCACGACAGGGAGTCAAAGTGAGTGTTCTCTGGAGCAAGCAAACCTCTTCTGTCTTTAAACCCCCTTCATGCCCTTTCATGTGCTCTATTTGGATTGTATTAAACTTCCTCTGGTTCTGTTGGATTTTGTCTGTAACGTTTGAAGGATTTTGCTTCAGTGCTGAATAATCATTCTTGAGCTCTCCCTGATCATGTCATATCTACAAAGTCACAGAAATGTCTTTGAAAGGAAAGACGTCTACACTATCGAGACACTAAAGCAGCCAAATAATGGAAGGAGATTGATGTGAAGCAGACAAAGATGATGAGAAGGTCCAGTTCTGTCTCATGGCCGTCTGACGTCATCAGAGGCATCAAACAGATTAAACCCATCAAGCTGTTGGTGGCGTAAAGATCTTTTATTGTTTAAATCTTATTTATTATTTTTTTCACATTGCTTCTACTGTAAAAAAAAGTTACGCAAATCACAGTAGTGGTTGGATAAAATAAAGGTGGGTCTTCCCACGCCCTCTCCAGCAATTCATCAAACTCATTTAGATAATAATTACATTCAATGGATTTAATGTATTATATGTAAAGTGCAAATATAACTATTCATGAGCAATTATGTTAGGAATAAATAATTTTTGTAAAATGTATTTTGTAATACATTTACATTAATAAGCTAAAAAGATTGAAAGTTTTTTTGTTTTAATTGTATTTGTCCCTTTTTGTAACAGAAATTCCTTGAAATAATCAATCAATCAATCAATCAATATTTATCTAAATCTATTATTTTGTGAACTCAACATTCTTTGGATATTTTTAACTCTGCTGTTGCAAGAAAATGATTATAAATTGAATATATTGTTGCTTTTTTTAATTAGGGAAAGAAAGTGATTATTCGTACATAATTTTCTAAATACGTGAGGCCAGTGCTGAACTTTTTTCTTGGCCACACAGACCCAGAGGAAGAGTTAAGATTACGTTAGGATTATAGATTACACTTATGGCTAAAGCACCAAATGGTCCCTGAGCGCGGCTGTTTCTGCAGCTCACCACTCCCCCAGGGGATGGATCAAATGTGGAAAATACATTTCAGCATGACAGCTAACGGACCTTTAAGTTTAATTTTAAATATGTGCGGCCAACAACAAAATCCAACCTTGGACGCATTTAAAATATGTGCGGGCAATACAGCAGTGTGCATCTTGACTGCATTTTTGTGCAGGAAACACATCAGCTTTGGGGAAAAGTTACTCAAATGAAATTCAAAAAAGGATTTTCTTGCAAGAAACACAATTAATTAGATATATATTTTTCTCATTTGCATTTAATGTGATAGAAGAAGCAAAAATTATTTGAGTTGCATAATTCATTTTTCCCTTTTTAAGAGAAAAAGTTTAGTTTATTTATTTTGAATATTTTATAAATACATCAACAGACAAATCTATGCCGGGTCTGATAGCAATAATTCTTAATTTAGTCATGTAAACCTGTACAGTTTGGGGCAAAATAGTCTTCATTTGACAGTCTTTAAGAACATTTTTAAAATTAAAACCTAAATTTATTCTTTCTTCTTAAAAAAGTTTAAGATAATCCAAAAAACAACCATTTTCCTGCTTTGGGAACAGATGGAGTATTTAGAAATGTGCAGGATTCGAGAACATTTTTAAAAAAGTAAAAACTATGTATTTTATATATATATATATTTTTTGAACAGAAAAAACAGGAGCTACTCTGATAACTTCACACTTCATATCATTAAGTCTGCAAATGTTTCCAAGTTTTAAACATAAGCAGCTGATCTTTTAAAGTACAGCAGCAGTGGTGCAGAAACGTGATGTTTCTGATTGTTTTCAATGAGAATGAGATTAGAAAGAGAAATGTTTATTTTTAGACGGAGAGAAACTGATGACGAGCAAACTCCGGGGCGGTGGCAGCCGAAACAACCGGAATGCAGCTTTACAGTAAAGCTTACTCAGGTAAACGCGGCCATTTCCTGCCAGGTGGGGGCACCGTGAGGATCACCAAAGAGAGTCGAGGAGCTGGTGTAGTAAAGAAAACCCTGATGACACATCCAAATTCACACGGCTGTGCTTTTTCATCAAAAACCCCCCAGTTTTGATGAGCGTGTTCTGCTCAGCAAACTTCCCTGCATCTCCGAGTTACCAGAGACCACATTCACAAAAGGTTTGGTCTGTTTTTTTTGTAATGAGACTTTTGACAAGGGGACGGCGTGACATTCGCTTCTCCTTTCTGGTTATTGAACCGTCCTTTCCTTTAATTAAATGTTGCATCATGATGCTCATCGGCAGAACTCGTGAGTCTGAGCGGAAAAGAAAGGAAACGGGCTCCGAGGTCTCTTTACAGGTGAAATGAAATGTACCTTTCTCTCACGGGGGTCAACGTTTCATAAAAGCGACTTTACATTTCGCCTGCAGGCATGGGAGGATTTCTCACACTCACTGTATAATAGCAGAGCTCCTGGTATGACGGTCCGGGAAATTGTCTAAATCCTATTTTCAGGAAGGGTCCCTTGACGGCTTTGCAGAAATTGGAGCTCAGACACAAAGCAGAAGCAGGTTTACTCCTAACAAACAAAACCTCTGTGCCTGAAAATACATGAAAAACGGCTTTTTAGAGAAGGAAAAGTCACTAAAGACGCAATAACGCCACCAAGTCAGAGAGCGGACAATTCTGTGAAATGTAATAAATGTTACAACTTCAAACGCAAAATCTGTTCATGTCAAGTCTCCTCTGAGTTAACTGTTGATTTTTAAAGACCCACTGATGAAAATTGTGTTTTTGGTGTTTTTAACATTTTCTTGTGGCACTTTTCTCATGATGATGGAGGACATATTTAATGAAATTAAGCCAAAAACTGATTTTTTAGTATTTCTGACTTCATTCGAATCGTTGTGAATCAGAACCAGACAAAAAATTCTGTTGGAAAAAAATCCCAACTGTTATGTAGAAAATATGCTGGGCGTGCTCCTCTCCATTCTGATGCATCCACTTGCAGACAAATAGATCTATGAACGTCTTTGTAAATCTGGCTCAGAGTTGTACGGCTGGGTAGCTCGGTATCACTCGCCATTTTTGTGGGACTGCTAATGTTATTAGGTTGGGGTTGTGAGGGGCTGTAAGCTAGTGGGAGAGGGAGTTAAACGATGAATAAAAGGAAGGAAGGGGGGGGGGGGTAGGCTTACTCCATTCCAACGGCCCTTCTCTCAATTTAGAGGCAAATTTCTAACAAACTCCTGCTGCTCTGCAGAGACTAGGTCTTGGAAAATGATACAGGTTTTTAGATTGGCTAAAAACGACTTAACCGCTTAATTAAATCTTAAATACAACTTAATCTAATTCAAGCTTAATTAGAAGGTGTTTATCAATGATTCTTGTGATTTGAGTAAAAAAAAAAGAAAAAAACTTAATAAGTAATATTTTTTTAAAAATGTGGGCTGCACAGTGGCGCAGTAGGCACCTAACAGCGAGAAGGCCCCGGCTCAAATCCTGGCTCGGGCCTCCTTGTGGAGTTTGCATGTTCAGCCCGTGCTAGCATGGGTTTTCTTCCATCCATAGTTAAAAGTCGTGCTTCAAAGGTCAACTGTTGGTTCGAAATCAGCCCTTAGATGTGAAGGTGGCTGTATAATTGTGTGGTCCTGTGACGTGTCCATGGTGTGCACCATGACCCTCCTAAGGAATTCAGATTTGGGGAAATGTTTGAATTTCAAAATGATTCAATTTTCTAGACAGGAAAGTAAAATTTGATGGAACTAATGAAAAAAGAAAACCTATATAACCTTTTACTACAACAAATCTTTCACTGACAATTTGAGAAAAAAATTGCAGAAGTTTGCTGATAAAAAAAATACTCAATTAAAACCTCTTTTCTCCTCAAAGATTTCTAACAAAGTTTCTCCTCTTTTTGTATTAATCATAAAGTTATTAAGTCAAGCCAGAAGGTTAAAACATTTTTCTTTTTCATTCCAATTTCAACTATGATAAAAACAAAATGCACTGGAGTAAAAAGTTGAAAAAATGTGTTTTAAACGTAGCAAAATAAAAGTTTTAGGATTTCAAAAAATAATAACAAAAAACATATCTTTTTTTTAATCCCAAATATGGACTTGTTACAGTCCGAAAAAAAATATTAATTATTACTGCAAACAGGACATCAAGGGCATGTTTTAAGACAAGAATCTTGTTTTATGCATACATATTTTTTTATTCTAAAATCCCATTTCCTCATGTGGCTTCAGGTGAATTTTTCTTTCCTGCAAACGTCTAACGCAAAGAACTTAATTAGAGTAAATTAATGCTGCTGTTTTATTCCATTGTAATTAATGTTAGGCTCGCTCCAAAGCAATGAATTTGCATGTGGGCTCCATAACTGCAGTATTTCTTTCTCTTTTTATCGTCTTCATTGTTTTATTGCTTCTATTGGGGTAATTCTTCTAAACCACTGAACCTATACATTAAGCTCTAAAAGGAACATTGATACAGAACGTTAAATGTAAGATTTTATGGAGACTCATAATATGCAAGCAAGTGCAGAATGTTCTGTTTTTACAATGAAATGTCGCCTCAACTCAGAGATTTATTTCTTTCTAGTTTCAGTATGTGTGGAGAAAAAACTGCGCTTTTGTCAAATGCAAACGTGAAAATATTGTAATGTTTTAATGCTAAATCTGATCTGATTTTGGTGTTTTGTTTATTTGATTTTTTTCGGGAATGTTACTTTGTGTCATTTCTGAACTTCATGGTTTTGCTACTTAAGTTCAGACAAGTGGGTTGATGCTCAGTTTCCTCCAATCAGAATTGCCCGTGTCCAAATCACTGTTTTTTACCTTTCAAATAATCAATTAAGGGAAATTATCCCATTAAAATAAAATAAAAATAAAAACATTTTTAAATACTAAAAAATGCATGAAGTATAAAAACAATAATACAATTTAATGTGCTTCTGTTTTTATTTGTTTTATTTTAGATTTTATATTAGGATTATACTTTGCTTTTGCACAATGACCTTGAGTGTCCTTAAATAAAATGAATTATTTCCATTAATTATTTGGTTTTCTGTCAACCATCAGTCCGCTGACTCTTAACTCGTTTTCGCATCACGGACTGAAGAGCTTTGAAACAGTAATGGTGTCGTCAGTCCAATTTGCTAAATCCATCATTAAAATGTGTAACAATCAGAGAAAGTAATTTTCCTCACAGCATGCAGAGTACTTACACAGTACTGGATCCAGGATCCGCACATCCAAATGGTTTGTAATGAAGGAGGCTGCATTTTCTGGACTCTATCACCATTTTTTTTTTTTTCCGATCTTCAAAATAAGACACCCCACCCTCTAAATCAAATACTGTTTTACTGCCGTAACTGTCACGTACTTCCGTTTTCTGTCTCATTCCATTTCACCCATGCTGGTGTTAATATGCCTGCGACACAAAAAGGTGAGTGCGGGGAAGGCTTTTACTCTCCTGCTGACTCCCAACGGGAAGGAGAGCTCAGTGTGCGCACTTAAAAGGCCAAATAACAAAAAGATCATTGACTGCTCTGTTAAAATGTCCTAAAACAATAATAATAGAAAAAAACACTGAAAACAGGAAACTCACACAGGAAGGGAGAGGAGACTCCTGTTGTTCATTCCTAAGTGGTTTTCTTAAATTGTCATTTTCTTTCAGCTCCAAAAAAGAAAAAAAGGGATTTTGATGTCTGTCAGTGGCAAACAAAGAGCTCTTATTTGTACACATTCTGTAAATCTCTACCAAGAAAAGGTATTCCTTAGGGATTAAAATTAAAGCAGTAAATGAAAGTAAAGAGGAATGATTAATTTTGCACTTTGGAGATTTTCTTAAACGTTTGCCAAAGGTGTACACATTTCATATGATTACTGGGGCTTGTAGATCGTTAGGCAGCCATCCAATAAAAAATAAAAAAAATCAAGATCGATGATTTACAGACCATAATTCTTGCTACTTAATTAATAGAGTATGTTGACTGGTTGCTATATGTATGTTTTATTTTTACTGGTTGTATGAAAATTAACACAAAACGCATCATTTTTACTGTTGCTTTGGATCATTTTAGAACAAACCGAAAATGTTCTCCACAGTTTTTCCATCTAAAGTTTTACTGATTAGAGTGAATCAATGACAAGAAGATTACAAAAAAGTAACAACTAGAAAACACTCAGTCCTTTAACTGTCAACAGTGTTTCTAATGTTTCACAAACTGACATTTTTTTTCATCTTTAGTGGAAAAAACATTTTAACAGACATTTTATAGACATTTTCCATTCCAGCTTATCCACCATACTAGCAGACAGTTATATGATGTCATTGTTTTATGTATTCTACAAATCTTTTTTATTCAAATTGTTGACTATATTTAAAACAAAATTTTTTATCAAGATTTTACTGAACTGAACTTCATTTTTATTTCATCTACAGAAAACATTTGTTTTATTTTAAAAATAAGAACCTACACTTTATTTTGAAAATGAGAACCTACACTTTATTTTGAAGATGTATTCATTTCCATTGATGATAGGACCTTCAGTTTAATTAAATGATACAGTTAAAGTCCAGCATTATTTTGCATTTTAGAGCAATAACTACATTGCCTAAAGAGTAGTTTTACTTCACTTTACTATAAGGTTGTATTAATCATGAATCAGCGATCTTGGACATGACCAGATTTTTCTTTAACAGATCACAAATATTTGGAAACAGCCCTAATGACTGCACTTCAGGATCGATTAACCCTTTAACAATGAGAATATCACAGATGACACACGCTTTTTGACGTACCGTGACGTTTCGTCAGTTTAAACGATCATTAATCTAATCCGCAGAAAAGTAGTTTTTCACATCGGCTTGAGCTGTAGTACTTATACTAGACTTGCATAGCACATTTCTACCTTTCTCGAAGGCCCAAAGAGCTTTTCAGCTACAGTCCCATTTACCCATTCACACACACTGATGGTGCCAACCTCCAATCACCAGAGGAGATCTGGGGCTCAGTGTCTTGGTCAAGGATACTTCAACAACATGGGTGGGAAAGGCGGGAATGGAACTTTAAATTGTTAGATCAGAGGTTGACTGCCCTACCGCTGCATCATGGTCGCCCTGTAATGTAACACACTTTACGTCAGTAATGTGTTGTACATTGGCTCAAAGCTGCATAAACATTTCACTTCTGTGAGATGTTGAATATCGGCGCAAGGCTGTTTTTCTCCACACCAGAATCGGCTGCAGTTCTGTTGAATGGTTGAGGAGTTCTGGTAGTCAAAATAATGTAAACACTAGACCTAGATGGTAAAATGTTAACCGCCTCTGTAGTTTATTTCAATCCTTTTACAATATACATATTTTTCATTTTTTATGTTTTTTTTCAAATCAAACAGATTCTTTATTTCCATTTTTTGTTCAAAAATTCCACAAATTTTTACCAAAGTTGTCAGGACCGTCACAAACATGACCGTACATCTTCAGCACCAGAACAATGGCGATGTGTGCCCCCCTGCACACCTCACCTCCGCCCCACACGAGCCCTGAAGAGCACAAAGGAAACCCGCGGTGACAGTTCAATTAAAAGTCAGGAAGCCTCTTGATGGACCATCAACACCTCCCCCTCTTCCCCTCACCGGCTGTTGGTTTCCATTCAGCAACTGTGCTTTCCGAGGAGAAAAACTTCCAGAACTTTTCAGACTCTAACAGAAAACCAACTCCTCCATTCGATAGGTGCCTTTCTCAGCGTTGTGAGCAGCAGCTGAGGCTGTGTGGGCGAGCGTATAATGTTTGACATTAGACACCGAAGAAAACCTCGTGGGGAAAAAGTGGCGGCTAACTAAGAGAGAGCAGAAATCTGAAACATTTACGCCCACACGCGTGGCACACTCGACAAACGGACACACAAAGCATCACCTATGAGGACAGAAGACACAGCCATGTTTACGGACACTGCCTGGGGTGAGAGGAAACTTTGCATTAGAAGCGATCCAGTGCTGTGGACTGAAGTGAGCTGGGCGACCCTTAAACGATGCTTTTCATCAGCAGGTCGTCGTTTCATGTTGCAGAGAAGATGAGAAAACAAAGCCTTCCTTAATTACCTCTCAATTCTGTCGTCACCTTGACGATAGAAAGCAACCAGACTTTGTTCAAACTGCGACTCATTTGGACGGAGCACAAGGGTCAAATTAGAGCCTTTGTTTGAATTTGCCTGAGGGGCCTGAAAAAGAAGGAGCAACAGGAATGAAAATATTTGCTCCACTGCAGGCGATTATTAATTCTGCCTTCCATTATTCTGGCCTCAATTCAGCGACTGCCCTGCAATTTCTTCTTCCAGTCCTGAACATCACATCTTCACTCCCCCATCGCCCCCTCATCGGCACGTCTAAATGACAGTTGCCGTGGTGATAGGCAGCAGTGAAGAAGCGCAGGAATCCGCTCGAAGAACGGATGAGAGGCGATGTCTGCCTCTCCTTTACCTGCTCCATTAAGCTTATTGTCTCCAAACGTCTGTTTTCCCATCTTTCTGCCTCTTTCCTCCACTCCGTCCTCCAACCTGTTGTTCTTCTCTCTCTCTTTTCTCCTCCATGTCTGCGCCCGTGCAGTCAGCGGTAATGACACGGTGTAGGAATGCTGGGGTTTTTGTCATTGTCCGTGTGTGCATGTCTGTTAAATGCCAGAGCTATTTTTACGATTCCTCTGATACGGATGGAAAGGTCCAAAGGCTAATGAATGGACCGCACCGCGGCTGCTGCCGTCAGGAAGCGCCGACCACCGAGCCCATCCGCATCAACGTCTGTCTGAGCTGTTATTGATGAAGGTGCTAAAGCGCCACATTTATTCCTCACTGGGGTGAACCAATGCTCCGTGCACAAATACATTTAAACAAATGAGAAAATCAGCGAAAGAAAATGACAAAAAATGTCATCTATGATTTTGGAAGTGTTATCAACTGTTTTGTTTTTAAAACTTCGTCCACACATTTTTCTTTTGGGAAACATCAAAACAACATGCTCACTGTGAACAAAATCTCGACACAACATTGTAAAGTAAATGTCACTATTGTGCAAAAAAGTAATAAACTGATGATCAAAACTCAATTCTTTTACTATAATTCATTCATTGTTTTGTTAAACTTTTTAAAGGTTAGGAATTTCCCTTTGCAAAATGATCAGTTCAATTACGAAAATATTAAAGCATTTGTATAATTACTAAAAAAAAAAAAAAAGATGTTTTCTGTCTAAATTCAGCCATCAGTGCTGGAGAAGTTTTCCTCCAAAGGTGGAGTAGAAAACGGGTTTTTTCTTTTCTCAATCCAAGAGGGAGTTTGTGTTTAGCCTGAAGCTTGAAAGTCTGCATTTACCCCAAAGGATCAGATGTCTCTGCAGAATGCAATGAATTCTACAAGCGAGGACATCACAGGTGATCAGCAGGGGACAGCTGCACCGCATCCCCCCCTACGCCGCCGCAAAAACATCAGAAGCGATGATGAAAACAACCTTGGACCAAACCAAGAAGATTTCCAGAATGGATCACAACGCCTGGGGTTTCTATTTCAGGATACTGTAGAGATTTAGTTTTCTTGTTTTGTTTATTTCTTTAACTGCAAAAGGAATTTTTTTCTAGATTATTTTTTTCTAGTTCCTTGTTTAAATAAGGGTAATAGTCTAAATCTGAACGCAAGATAATCTGTAATAAAATAATCTGTGAATCCAGATCAGAATGGTGCTGGAAAGCCAACTGCTTTTTAATCATAAGCTTAAAAAAAATGTTAACTTGTTGGCTTCAAACCTGTTAATGTTTAGGTCTGGAACATTAACTATATATAAGAACTGGACTGAGAATTCCCTCCCCCTGGCGTTCCAAACAGGAAGTACCTGCTGGCTCCTGGAAGCCAAAATACTCAATAATTTATATTGAGAAATAAACAGCAATAACTGAGTCATCATATTCGTGTGGACTTCCAACAAGCTCACTCCTGGTTGGTGAGAGTGGTTGCCATAGAAACGATGATTCATATCAACTTGGACAAATCACTTTAATCACTGATTACTGACGACATCTGGTTCCAACATGGCGGCATCCGTATCTCGAGAAAATGGCAACTTAATTGACTTCATTTAGTTGGAGCTGGAAATAAGATATTTTCTTTGGGTGATGTCACACTCACTCAGTCCAGTTCTCATGTACAGTCAACATGTGACAGTGTTGTAAGCCCCTAAGGTGAAGCGGATGAATGCACTAGAACAGAATCCATCATTTAGGGCAAGGGGAAGATACACCCATCAAAAACAATCAATAAAACATCAATAAACATCAACAAAATATCAAATGTAGACTTCCCCATTGGCGGAATTAAAATATCTGGTCTCCTCCAGACTGATTGGAAAATGCTTCTTAGTCAACAACGGAGCAGATTTATCAAACTTCATGAAAACCATAGTGTACTTCACCACAGCACAGAGGGCAGTTAGACCATTTTCTTCACTGCAGATTTGACCAGGAAACACTACTGCAAAGTGCAGTTCCAGGCATTCTCCAGGCATTATGAGCAAATTGCTATATGTGTGGAAAGACCTGAGGGAGATTTTCAACAAGGAGCTGGGAGAAGTGTGTCAGTTTATTGCCTGACTACACCTGTCAATGTTAGACATATCTTTACACACCATGTGAGCCATAAAACAGCTCCTTCACCGTTTCCGTCTCCCTAATAAACATCTATATTCTACAGCTAATTG
>NC_050524.1:22811163-22820748 GCF_002922805.2 Oryzias melastigma | reverse complement strand
AAGTGTGTCAGTTTACTGCCTGACAACACCTGTCAATGTTAGACATATCTTTACACACCATGTGAGCCATAAAGCAGCTCCTTCACCGTTTCCGTCTGCCTAATAAACATCTATATTCTACAGCTAATTGTTGAGTTTTCTACTTTTTATTTAAAATAAATGCAAATATGCTTTTTTAAGCATTTGTTTAATGGGAAATAAATTTAGAAAATGTACCTGACACTGTTTGGCGCACATGTATAATAATAAAAACCCACAATAAATCTCAGAGAATGCTGCCAAAAAGACAATAATGTGAGAATAAAATCTTAATTTTCTGTCTCCAAACATAACGTTTCAATAAAATCTTATTCCCCAAATTAAACAAACGCGTGCATCAGCTGCAGGATTTTACTAGTTTTCCCCCCGATGGGGCGTTCCGGCACATTTAGCCCTCCGACAACAGATGATAAAACATCTGTTTATCATTACGAAGCACGGGGTAGCGGAACATTTCACATTTACATGGGTTCAAATACCCCAGAATTTAAACAAAATCTCTGTTAGAAAAATCATTTTGCACCTGTGGCATCTTCTCTGGTGGATCTGTTGATGCTGAAAGCAAAGATTGTTCCTCCAGCGGAGAGAGCATGCAGGCCTGAACTAATGATGGCGGCACCACACTTTTTGGATTGGATACATTACCCGTTACTTCTTGCATAAAATTGTCAGAACCAATTACAGATACAGATTACAGGGAATTTATAATTGACGAAGATTTTTTTTAATATATGTAATGATTTTTTGTCTTAGCACGACCTTTTTAAGGTTATAAAACTGATGCTGTTATGTATATTTGGACACTGGAAAGTAGCAGACGGGCGATTATAGGTAATGTCATTGAGTGGAAGTGACGTCTGAATTCAGAGACACTATTCCATAACTCTCCATTTGAAGGGATAAATGTAGGGGTAGGGAGAAGGGAATTAATTGGATTGAGCCTTACATTCACATGTTGCTGTTCACATTTTTGGGCTCAACATACAAAACGTGCTGCAAATGAATACGTGTTGGAAGTTAAACCAGGTTGAACTTTGACAAATCAGAGACTAGGATTTGGTAGTGATGTAAGTGTCCATTTTACATCACATGCCCGGTGTGGACACAACCGGGTAGTAGCTGTACACGCACGTCTCCCAACTCCTCTGATCACGTGACTGATGGAGCAAAATGCAGAAAACACTTAGGTAGCTCATCGTATAACCAAAAATATCTACTTTTATTATCTCATTTATTAATTAGTATGCAATACTTTAATAGAGTAATCAATTCCAAATTTGGTGATGCACAGATATCCATATTTAGATCAGAACCTGAGCTGATCGCTATCATGGTTTAAAGACTCTGCTGTTAACTTGGATGAACTAAATGAAATAATGCGGCGCACATTCAACCCAACATTGCCATGAGAAAAACAAGTATTAAAAAAAAGAGAGTTTGCTGCACTTTCACTTCATGGAGGGTTCACTGCACTTGAATGAGCCGCGGATGAATAGCTTTGTTGGGGAATGGGGTTGTTTCAAAGATAAATGAAGGAGAAGAATGGTCCAAGAGAGAATGATGGAGGGGAGCAGATCAGGAGATTGATAGCTAAGAAGAGAGAGAACGGGACAGAAAACAGATGGGGAGAGGGGAGGGGGGCAGCTCGGGAGAACATGTTGTAATTTAGAGAACAAACAGAAAGGAGAGATGGAAAATGTTCAAAAGATAAAAGACGAAGCAAACTTTGAGCTTAGAAAGTCTGGGAGATGGAAAGATCAGAGGAGGTGGTATGACGGGATGAAAGGCCGACACGAAGAAGGACAAAACAAAACCACAAGTGAAAAGGAGGAGCGAGCGTGGCAGTGGATGCGACGGGAAGAGGAGCAGAGGGAGGCAGGGAAGACAAAAAGAGAGGAGAGACAGAGGAGGGAAAGTGGTCCTGATAGATGAGTGATGTCAGGTTCATTTCCTGAGGAGGAGAGGAAGACAAAGCCCATTTAATAACCGTCACACACACAAACACACACTGAGGAAACTCACATGGAGCCAGACTGGACATCAGCTGCCTTTTTGACAGGAAATGTTTTCGTCTCGGAGCCCGGTTTGAGCGTGTCACCTCGCTCTGATCTGATTTCACAGGACGGACCTGTTGTCTCTCAGGCTGCAGTGTTTGTGCACATCAACGTGCACGTCCCAGGTGCACGCCACTTTAAACGCATTTGATCTGCAGCAGAAATCTGATTTTACTAGCATAGTCAAAAGAGGTCCCGACAAAACAGCACAATAAATTGACATAATGTGATCAGCGTCGTTATGATTCGACCGGAAATCTCTGTTTGCTGTGTTCGCCTCCCTCCTGATGGCGATGCTGCCGGCCCGTCAGCGCCCCTGTATGGATGTGCGTTTACGTGACTTGTTACTGTACTTCAAGTCGTGTCCCAGGAGAGCCGTGCAAATGACGGTTCAATCGATGGCCACCTGTCTGGGAGCGGATAATCGATGCCGGGGTAAACATTGAGATTAGCTCTTTGGAAGAGGAAGATAATTCACTGCAAAGACTTGACAGACAGGTGATGAATTCTATGAGCTGGTTCAAGGACGAGGAGAACAAGATGGACAGAACAAGGCTGAGATGGATGAGGAGGAAGATGAAGAGTCAGAAAATTAACCAAAATGATCCTAGATTTATAGATTACAAAGATGTGATTGATCTTTTTGGTTTTCTGCCCTTTTTCAAGCTTTCCTCCAATGCATCTTCTCTGTCATTCTCCTGCATTGGATAATGCAGAGTGTCAGCATTGTGCAGATTTCACCAAGTAGAGATGCTTTTCTCCTAAACCCACATCACCTATCCACTCTTTTATCCCTATGTGGGCAAAAATCAGTGCAGGAACGCTCATTAATAAAAATGAGCCGCCCCCTCTGTTCTCCTCTCCATACAATGAAATAGAAACTTTGAACATCTGCAGCTTCACATTATAATGCGAACCCTCCTCCAGGGTGTTTTCTTTTTATGAAATTCTCGTCTGTTCAGAACAATTCCATTTTCTCCACTTGAAGCAGCCACTTTTTCCCTGAAGTCCCTTAGAAATTAAGTTTAAGAGACAATGCAATAAAACAATACCTGTAGAAATATAATCCGACTTTTTGTTTTAAATGATAAACTTCTGTTTATATTTTATTCTCCGGAGTTTTTGTCCAGACGCCATCAGCAGCCTTTAAAGAGAGATTACACTCTGTCACGGAGCATGATGTGAAAATACAGCAAGCAGTCAATACTGTTTCCCCTCTAAATGCCAGCCAAACCTCATGCTTTGCTTCTAGAGCATCCAGATATGCAGAGAAGTTCAAGGTCAATTCAATGACTGAAAAGAACTCAGGTAAAAAAAAAAGAAAGCCCCCAGACTCTGCCTTGGATAAGCTGTTCTTGTTTGATCCATTTAAAAAAGGCCTGATAATAAAAATCCACAACATGCTGTCACAACTGGACTGTATCACTACATCAGAACATTTTAGGGATGCCTGGCAGAAGCAAATCTGATTCCTACTTATGTCATCTTTGAAAAATCTGAAGTTTGAATAAGAGGATTAAAAAAAAAACAACAACAAAAGCTAAATCAAGAGGAACTCAAATGTCAAACCACATTACATATATACAAGGCTTGAAGCTGTTTGTTCAAAAAGTTTTCATCTAAAAATCCACATCAGTCACGGTCCACTATTTTAAATGTCCTGCGTTGTTTGAACTTGAGGCAGTTTTCCTCTGATAAGTCTTTAAATCCACCTTCTAACCCCCACATCTCGGGCTTTGAGCCCAAACTGAACCGGAACATTTTTCATTTGTCGATAACCTTTCTCCCAGACGGCCCTCAAATTGTTGTATAAAGCCCTGATGTAAGAACTGCTGCTTTGGGATCACTAAATGTTCTTTGCGTTGTGTTAGGCCTTAGTCACAACCGCCCTTACGAGTGGATACAGGCTGTCTGCAGGTGAAAAATGAGCAAACCTGTGCGGGACACACAGGTGGCCTACGCAGAATATCAAGGTTGTAGACCACTCTGTGAATCCATTGAGGGAAAAAGCTCCTGTCGAGGAATGCTGCAGGTGACAGGTTAAAGAGAACACTTAGAGGGTAACCAAACACTAAATCAACTTTTTTTGTCTGTTGACCTCTATAGATGGGGCTTTAAAATGCTTTCTGTTGGTCATTGCCACATTTTTGACAATTTAAAATAAACTTGTTTAATTCCTGAAATGATAGTCAAAAATGGTCTGTGTGCTGCTCCCCTATAGGTTGAAACGAGGTATTACAGTTGATCACTATCACTGTCAATCACAGATCCAGACCACACCCCCCCACTCACCCCCCTTTTTGCATTTTTCAAATCTAGGCTGAGAGTGGAGTCAACCCCCAACCGTCCTGTTATGTTAGACTTCAAACAATGGTAAAGTAAGGGTAAGGTATGTTAAAAGCAGGCCTTCTCGTGTGCAGTCACTGTTAGAACTGAATAAATGATCAGAGTGTCATTTGTGTCACATCAGTAAACTCCTTACTGATTGCACATTAGTGCGCAATCAGTAAGGGGTCAGTACTCCCACCTCACTAATGACCTGAGTGTGGCATCACCCATACATCATCAGTGCATGTAACTTATATTCTCCTAACAAATACCTTCTGATACACTTAGAACACGCGTGATAATTGTGTGAGCCATTATGACTGGCCTCAAACGAAGACACACCTGCGCTTCCCTTAAGATCATTTCTACGGGCCTGGAGGATTGTAGACTAATTCCCCAAAAAGCAGGAGAGACCAGCCTTCTTGCAGAAACAGAATCATTTAATAAACTTAAAGATGACAACACCATGAAACAAAAGGGAGCACTGATAGGGTGACGAAATAGATGACCTGACAAACCAGACACTGAAATGCACAGAGGGCAATTACTGAAATGAAGACAGCTGTGGGTAATTAGCAAAGGAAACCAGGAGAGACTGACAGAGGAAAACAACAAGTCAGAAAACAGAAGAAAAAATAACCTAAGAGCGAAGTCCTCACAGTCAGGGTTAAGTTTTCCCTGTAGAAATGTAAAGTTTTACTTACTGTCCGAGAAACACTGTTTTTGTATCCAAACTCTTAGTAAATATTTGTGCAACATGTTTCATTTCGTAGTTCACCTATGAGTTTGTCTGTTGGACCTTAAGAACATGAAAACCCTTTTCCTGCAGGTGTCAGCAGCAGCAGCATGAATGCATTAACATCTCTTGAACCCATAACGATCGGTCGAAGGCTGCAGCCCGATGAGGACCGGCCCACGTGCGGCGTGATGTGCAGAGACAGGACACCGGAGTGCAGAGACGGACAGAGCATGGACATCACTCTGACATGTTCACGGAGTTCAGGCTCGGCTGAATGACACATTAGACGCGCACTCAGAGCTACACGCCTGCTGAGTGGTTGAGCAGTTACACGCTTGGACGTGGATAACAGCCCGGCCTCTGGTGCATGACATGGAAAGACTCTTCCAAAGAGAGACGGGCAATTATGAGAAGTTCGACTTCATTCAATTTTCTAGGAAATGTGTCCGTCAGCACTGCCAGGAGAGAGCAGAACGCAGGAAGTGTTATTGAAAATAGACGAAAAAGTGAAGCAAACAGAGGCAGAGACAATGGAACACGGCGCAGAGATGAGACATGTTCACGTTTTTGCCGTGCAAGAACAGACAGGAGGATGTCATCGTGCATCAAATACATTTATGTCTAAACATGGTCCAAAAGCGGGTTGAAACACAATTCCCAAGCAAAAAGCATCTTCAGGTTGTTTTGTTTTTGTTGTTAATTATAACCTCCATTTCTGTTTGCTGTCATGTTTTTTCAGTCAGCTGCTCTCCGACACAATAATTCCTTCCTGCTGTTAGAGCTCTGTTAATTTTGATTTGCGAGCTTTTATCACATTCCTGTCAAATTCTTCATTACCAGCCTGCTTCTTACCTGACAGAAGCAACCAATTAATGTTCAGTGGAACAAAGAGCAACAAGTGAAGGAGACGCAAACAAATTTTTCCAAAGCTGTAAGTCTATTACACGTTCAGATTTCTTTACACTTCTGCTTGTTACAGCAAAGTGACTTGTTCTCATTCAAACCTTCAGTTCTCTACTGTTTTGGTCAAACCTGCCTTAGTCCTATGCACCTGTACTGAGGGTTGATCTGAACAGGTGGTGCACGTTTTTGGGTTGTCCAGCCCGTGGAGGGTCTTAGAGAGGAGCACAGGTTTATCTTGCAGTTTCCTTGAGGCTTGTACGGTCACCTCAGGGGACGCCATGAAAATGGAATGTGCCACTGTTGTGCATGTGGTAAGTGTATCGTGAAGTATTAGCAGTGGCGGGCCGTCAGGGCCTGCAAGGCCTTCTCTGCTGGCCTAAAAATATCTGAATCACAGACTGATATTAATTATTATTTATTTCCGTGAATACGTATTCTATAATTCCAAATGCTCTGTCTTCGTCCTTTCATTGCTGTCTCCCTGGTTGCGCTGCTTCCAGACGTGTATTTTCCTATTTAAGCATTAACCAATCACATTGCAGCACCATTTGTTGCTAGGGTCAAAGAAATCTGCCCGGAGGCCTTCACAATCAGTTCTGCGGGCCCTGTAGCATAAAATAATTGTCGAAAAAACTGTTGCTTCAACCAATCAGATTTGGAGTAGGCGAAATCAACGCCAGCTAGCAGGCGTACGGAAACGTCATCATTTTCACGAGCTTTGATTGGACAGCTCGCAGCTCGCTCTGGTTCTGCGTTATGTGACGGACACAGGTGCCGAGGAGCGGCGTGTCAGGTTTGAAGATGTTACCAGTGGAAAGCGTCTCATCGTCTGATTTTTGGTGGAAAATGAATGTCTGGGTAAAGTTGTGGCACAGTTTTGTCTGGCACGGGTAAAGGAGTTCCGTGACTCCGTTGAGCGGGAGAAAAGCTGATACGAGGAAATCTACGAGGCCCCTGAACGCACCGCGGGCGCTCCGAGCTCACGAAGACGTGCAGCGCAAAATCCTCGCGCGCACTACCGACAATATTATTTTCCAGACACAGACCAGATTTCAAAATCACAAAAACTGATGTTTGTCTCCCTCCTGGACCACAAGAGGCTTCAGGAATACCAGAACATTTCTCGCATGCAGCCTTTTCCAGCTCAGCCACGGAACACTTTCTATCTGCGAAACGCACGGATTCTGCACGACAGAGTGATTGAAATCTTCTTGAGGAAAGAAAGGATGGATTTTGTGTTTAAATAACCTGGATTTTTGGTGAGTAAAATTTTACTATATCCTTACATAATATCGAAATGTTATCAGGTTATTGTTGATGCTTTTGGTGTGTGTGTGGCAGCTGTACCTGCAGTAGAAGTTTTATTGCCATAAAATAGTTATTGAGGGTTGGATTGATTCAGATGGAGCACTACTGAAGGCCTAGGTGTGAAATGCACGGCCCGCCACTGAGTATTAGTATAGCTAATGTAAACTGGATGCACTTATGAAGTATTGGTGATGCCGAATCAAGGCTTTAAGGGCCTGAGTCCTCCATGTTTTCCAACCAACCAGGCATTGAAGGTCCTCACTTACTAAACACACCTGATCCAGGTAATCAACAGAAGATCAGGCAGGAGGCCGGCCCTTGAGACCTGGAGTTTGATGCCCCTGCTCTAGATGTTACTAATGCCTTAGCTATAACTGATGTTATGGTTAGATACAGGCCATCTGTGGTAAAGGAATGGGAAAACTTGTAAAAGTTCGACTAGTGGCCCCTTACTGACCCTGCACAACACAGGATGTGTAGGTGATGCATAAGTGCCCATAAGATGCCTTAGAAAAACCAAACAAATTTTAATTATGGTTTTAAATTACCCTTATCGTTTCTGCCTACCTGCAAGCCCAGTATTGAGAGCCGCCGATGTATGTCAGCCATGTTTGCTGCCTTCCTGCCAGCGTGAGACTCCTTCCTGCCATAACAAACACAACTTCCTGCCTGCTCTTCCAGAGACTAAACTAAAATGATTTCAGGAACTTTCTGCATGGGTCTATCATCGTTTGGGTTATCCATGAACTCCATATGGTCAATAGCCAATCTGAGCATTTCTGAGGTGCAACAAAAGTGGCACAAAATGAAAATGTTCATTTTACGGGAGTTTTTTCAATGTTTTTATATTAAGTTCATTTTAAATAGAAGATTTTTATCATATCTGAACTCTTGAGAACATAAATTGATTTTAGGTTTTTTTTGGACTGACTGATCGATAAGCGCTTTTTCACAGCTAAAAAGTGTTGCTTCATTATACTGGAACCCATTCACACTCCAGTGAAGGCATCAGAATTACTGAGGTGTTGAGTGTCTAACTCAAGGACATTTAGAAACCAAGGAGACCAAGAAATCTAGTATCTTCCAAACTTTAGCTCACGATTGTTAATGTACATAAGTTGAGTTCCATTTATTTACATTCTGCAGATACTGAATGAAAACTTTAATTAAACTTCCAGAAGGATTTGAAAATAATTCCAGTGTGTTTTAGTGATGAAAAAAACTCAAAAAAATATATTTCTATTCAGTTTTTTGAAGGCTACAGCCATCTTTTATAAAGCTTGAAAGAATGTTATCTAACATAGTTAAAGGTTAAGAGAACAGAATAGCAGGAAACCTTGAAAAAAACACAACAATGACAACAAATCATAAAAAGAAACAAGGTCTGACTCACTAAAGTCTAATTTTTTCCTTTTTATAATGCTACAGCTTTCAATTTCACGACCTTCCATGATATATAACCTTTGATAGAGTTGTTTTTTCAAGTCAAAAGATTTACTAAAATTGATCATAAATTTTACTAACTTCATCCTGAATTTATTAAGAATCACAAAAAAGTTTAAATGTGCTATGTTGTCCTTCAAAATAAAATGTATTACGATTAAAACTTGAAGCATGAAATAATTTTAGTGCTAAAGTTAAACGATGGTTGTTCCAGAGATCAAAAGAGTGGACCCTTCAATCTGGTGTTCCACAAACTTTTTTGGGACATGGACCACTTTAATGTCAGACAATATTTTTATGGACAAGCTTGTATGAAGCTGAAGTTAGCATCAATTTTTCTTGCTTCCTCTTTCCCTTATGTTTTGAGGATAATGTTAGTAGAAAATCTCTTTATCAGCAGTGTTGAGATGGTCTTACATGAAATCCAGTGTAAAGACAATTATCTACAGATGGTGTAAACTGTCATTGTGTAGGATCCATCAAAATGTGACATCGATTTGTGTCTTTACCATATGGTTAAGAGTTTTTTTTTTTTTGATTTTTAAGATGTGGCACAAAAATACAAACAAACGAACATCTGACTCGAATTGTTGTTTTTATGTTAAATTCATCTTTCTTTTCTACTGTTTCCTCACTTACTCTCTTCTGTGCAAAAAAATAAAAACGTTTTTAGTTTGTTACCTTGAAGGTTTTAATTTGGTACTAGGTGGAGAAACCGTGTTACGAAAGCAGCAAATATATTTAAGACACGTGGCCAAAACCAACGTCTTC
>NC_050524.1:22810583-22811037 GCF_002922805.2 Oryzias melastigma | reverse complement strand
ACCCAGTACCTAGTGATCCAGAGACCGGTACTGTTCTGTGACCTGGGGGTTATGGACCCCTGTTTTGGGCAGTAACTGCTAATAACACTAATTTTCTTACGACTAAGCTTTCAGTTTTTCCTTTTAATACACGTGTTGTAGCAAACTATACTTGTCAGGAACAAACAATTGTGACAGATCGTTTTGGGTTTTTGACCAGATTTCTAGGTTTTTGTGGTTTTGTTAACCGACTTTTAAGAGGATATTTTAACTTGTATTTTTCCCTTAGTGGTTTGTGGTATTTTCCAGCTGTTGCATTTCATTAAAGGTGGGTGGAGGTAGGACGCAGCTGCACTAACAACAGCTGAGCTCCATCCTAAAATTTTTGGATTGGTCAAGATAAAACGAAGCTGCAGACCTTCCGTATAAATTGCAAAAAAGAAAAAGAACTACTTTAATTCTGTTATCGACTCCA
>NC_050524.1:22797501-22810280 GCF_002922805.2 Oryzias melastigma | reverse complement strand
AACAGCTGAGCTCCATCCTAAAATTTTTGGATTGGTCAAGATAAAACGAAGCTGCAGACCTTCCGTCTAAATTGCAAAAAAGAAAAAGAACTACTTTAATTCTGTTATCGACTCCAATCCTGAGAACAAAGTGAAAAGAATTTTTACATTTTCCTCTAGAATGAAGTTTTTTTTAACTAAACATTAAATTAAATAATTTACTGTCCAAATGAAGCATTTTCCCCTGAATAGGACTGAGTCTAACAGACAGGGTGGAGGAAGGCCTCAGGATGAAGGCAGCAGCTGCACCTTCAGGCTGAACGCTGATCAGAATGCAACAGGACACTGTGCTGCACAGGTGCTTGGTTTCACAGATATCATCATGCAGCTCAAATGCCAGTGGAGATGGCTGAGTGCGCGCAGAGGCATGCCGCTCTGCCTCCCACAGAAACAGTGATGAGCTGCCAGACTGTGTGCTGAGCTGGAACACAGTGGAGGTGTCTCCTCTCTGTGATATTTGGTCTGATGACTGGGATCAACCTCTGCAGCAAGCAAATTGGCCTTCAACTACATGAAGCTGTCAAACATCTGCAGAGAGCTGGGGAATGGCAGTGCGAGGTATCTGTGAGTTCCTGCTATTTTGAGTCCCTTACCAACATTGACACATACGATCCGGACGGATGATCTCTGATGGAATCTGCTGAACCGCAAAAACAAGGCCTACAGTGGGAGGTGCCGAGGTTATTCCACCTGATTGCCAAATCCCAACTGCCCTTACGGGTAGATACGGACTGTCTGCAGTTAAAAAATGGGCAAAATGACGCAGTAACAGATGCAGAACCGGGTTAGAGTTAGAGTACCGGTACCAGGTTAGGGTTTCGGTATTGGTACCTGTCAACTTCCTGGTACATGACCTGAAGGTTCGGGACCCCTAATTAGTGCATGTATTATTTCCCTGTCCAAGCAGCCCTCGGACGGGTATCAGTTAACAGCGGAGCTTTGGGACCTGTCATTTAAAGAGACCAGCCAGCACGTCAAAAAACAATGAGTTGATGAGTTGGGGACACACAAATCACCAAAAAGTGACACGGTCCAAACCTTATGTCCATATATGACGTGTTGGGAGTGAGAATGCGTTAATGCTAGGATATTAGCTATCTGTTCCAGAAAATTTGAGCATGAATATTTGCAACATCTGGGTCGCTGATTTGTGATTTTTAGAAATATATTGCAGTATAGAAAAAAAAATTAAAAGTTGAAAAAAAGTGAAAGGTTAAGTCTAAAACTCGTTTAGGTTGATCTACTCATCTACTTGAGTGTCAATCAATAAAACTTGCTCCTAAAAAGTGAGTTAATTGAATTTAATAAAAGTCAAAACAATTGATAGAAAAGAAAACTGTACCCAAAAAAATCCTTCAACCCTTTTGTTACATCCTGCTTATATTTTTCTTCTCTCATTTCAGGACACAGAATTTCCTTTATTTAATAAACTGTGTTCCTTTTATTTTCATAGGTGTCCAGGTTTCGTTATTGTCCCCTTTTGTCCCCCCCCCCCCTTAAACCTGAGCCAAATCTACCCATAGGGGCGTAACACCTTTCAACATTGGAGCTTAAGCTCCTGTGTTTACATTCTTTCGACTACCATAACTCTTCAACCACTGACGCAGTTAACGTAATTCCAGCAGATTCTGGAGCGGAGAGCGATAGTCTTGAGCAGAAATGGAACACTCTTCAGTAACATAAATCAGATGAAGCTGTTACAGAGATTTACAGAGTTACGGTATGCCAAAAAGTGTGTGATATTATGGTGTCGTTGCTACAGCTCTGGTGTTAAAGGGTTAAACCACACTGTATGTATATTAAGATAAAGTTAAGAATTGCTCCCTCATCCCTCCAGTGATCTTAGTTGGAACTGCAACAGTTGGTTTCCTCCTGGTTCAGCTCGATTACCGACCAAAGAGTGGAAACAAACAGATGCTGATTTACCATCCATTTAATGCCTCAATTTGATCAGTTGCACCAAAAACAAGGTTTTTACTGCCTTTACGTTGCAAAGTTTTAAGTGTTTTGCAATCAAATTATAAAATACATCTTGTTAAAGAAGCTCTCTTCAATTTATTTCTTCATGCAGAGGAGTCAGAACTCCTTAAAAGGGTCTCAGTGGAAAATGAGAAGAAATCAGTCAAGCAGGGAAGGTTTGCAGCTGCCACGGAATATTAAGACGGGGAGAAGTCAATAATTATTTATCAAATACATAATCAAAACACAAGACAATTATAGTAAATAACAGCTATGATTGCTTCAAGAACATGGTGCAGCTCAGAGCGAGTGTGTAATTGTTAAGGAGAGATTTATTTTCTCCTCTAATTTGTTGTTTTGGTTTTATAGGAGTACATTTTTATTCATCAGAAAACAAATCCGAGGTGGAGTGCTGCAGCAAATCTCCTGCATGGAGTGAGAGACAAACATTTTCCAGGACAAATCATAAAGTCTGGAGTTCAACATTAAAAGTTTGGTGAAAACATTTGTGGTATTTTTCAATTCTCAGGAGAGACTCCTAAGCTGATGTTGGTTTAATGATATTTACCCCCAACAACTCAGGCTGATCATTGGTAGTAATTATGAGGACAGTTGGCTTTCTGAAACCAGAAAACTGCATCATGCATTAATTAACGCACTTCTGTTTAGTGTGTCTGGGCCTTCCCAATAAGCACAAACTTTTACACATGAGTGGACATCATGGGAGCATTTTTTCATGCAGAGTGCAGCTCAGTATTATGTTTACTGTCCACTGAGGTATGAAAGCTCATATTCCCCTTTCAGTTGTCTGCCAGTTTCTCCACAGGGAAATCTAAAAGCTCCTCGTGTGTCTCCAAGTACCCCTCTTGAAACAGCCGAGCTTTTAGAGTAAAAGGTGCACAAGCTTGATGGAGTCTGACCTCCGTCTATGGAAAACCCAAAGTGTAAGCTGTGCATAAGCGAGCACATGTGTGCAGAAGAGCGAGAAGATCTATTCCCATTATTGGTGTGAATGGGATCAATAGGTAAGCTGTCAGCCAAGTGTCGCAAAAGTGATAAAACCTTCTGACATGCAAATGCCCGCCAGGCTCACCAACAAGAGCGATGAAAGACTAAAAAAAGTTGTTTACTTTTTAACCCTTTAATACCAGTGATGTTACCAACGACACTCTTTAAATTACCAGAACTTTTTGATGCTTTTGGCAATTAATGATGTCATTCACCTTAGGGGCAAAGCTGCTTTTCTCTACATGAGAATCAGTTTGTGTCAATTATATAATCACTTTACTAATGTTAAGTGCTGTATAATGGTGCTAGGCTGCTTTTCACCATGTCAGAATCCAGTGGTTTTTACATTAATTGTGTAAAAATGTTAATATTGTAAAGTGTTACAATCTGTCAGAAAGTTACTTTTCTTCGCGTCAGAGCCAATTGGCTTCTGTTAATTCCATAAAAACGTTACTACGTATAGTGTTCAGCCACAGCTGCATTTTTCGGCACCAGATTTGGTTGTTTTTTACATTGATTGCGTAAAGACTTTACTTCCATAAAGCTGTGTTTTTTTTCTGGATCAGAATTTGTTGGTCTAAGTTAACTGCATAAAAATGTTAATATGTTATTATTATTATTGCATTATTATTGTTATTATTTTTGCAAAAACACATTACAATTGTAAAGTGTTGCATATTAATGCAAAACTGCGTTTTACGTTATTAGCGTTAAAAAAAATAGTAGGCTACTGTTAAGTGTTGGATATCAGCGCACATTTGCTTTGGTTAGCTTCAGAATCCTTTGGAATTATACGTGAATGATTGAAGAGTTATGGTCATTTAAACAACGTCAACACTGGAGCTGAAGCCTTCAGTGTTGAAAGGTCAAAATTCACAACTCAAGCCAGTCAGGGCAGCAATGCAGAGTGTAAGAAGCCCTCGCTTTAGTGAGTGGACAGTAACAGAACACACATGCATGTCAGAGTGACACGCCCCGCTCTTTCAGCTCTTTCACTGCACCGACACCTCTTCACTTTCAACCCTTTTCTACCCTTTTCATTTCTTGTCTGCCTTTTGTTCTCTCCTCCATTGAAGCCTTCATTTCATAATGACCTACTACCACAATGCAGAAGCTGTAAACTCACAGAGGGACATAAACAATAACTCCGCAGAGTACATTTCTATCTGTTTTGTTCTGAATCTCTATCACTCCATCTCTGTATCTATCTCTGCAACAATCTATCTGCCTCTTATGCTGGAGTTATTGTGGTTCAGTGTCCATTACTCATGCTGCCTCTCTCCTGCCTCTGCACTCATGTTCTTATCTAACTTGGCCTTGCTGACGTTGAGTAGCGGCAGCGATGCCAGATGAAGAGAGAAGCAACTATTCTTTTGGTAAAAGGAGCGTGGGCAGGCCACCCACCTTAAGTTTTAGATGGATTTTATTCTCTGGCAAATAAAATAGTGAAGAGAGGCTCCAACTTCTTTTTTTTTTTTCCAAGGTTTTCTTGGTTTTGGCAAAAGTTCAAAGACAAAACAACGCATTCTATGTATTATTGAACCTATTCAACAAATTTTCTGAAAAATTTGAGTTAGAACTTTAAAAGTTGAGACCTCAACGGTAACAAACGAAAACTTCATTCTGTTGTACTACAGAAACAAGGATGGTTTGTTCAGACATAACATAACTAGTTTCTCACTGGATGAACATTTCACCATTTTTGTTTGCCAAAGGTGCACTAACACCAAACGCAATTTGAGCGCCAATTTCTCATGCCCCGCCCCTCTTTTGTCGCGCGACGAATTCGCTGTTTGTCGTCTGTCAAATCTGGGAGGAGCTATCAGGTAATGTTTTTAAGATGATCGCTATAAGGAACGTCTGTGAATATCTCAAATAGAATGTATGAAGACACAGATGATTCTGAGAAATAAATAAGGTTTATTTATTGTGAAGAGATCTACAAAAACATTGCTAATTATGTCTCTAAGTTTGGGTTTATATGATTATTATTAAAAGATTTTCCAGGTACTGGTGGCTGTGTCTGTATGACAGCCGCTTCCGCTGTGTTTCTGTGTCTCTGTGGCGACCTGTCAAACTTCAGATATTCAATTTTTAGCCGCGCCTCATCGCTCAAATTGAGCCGTGGGACTTCAAATAGCTTTATTTTGCGTCTTTACCCTTGACTTAAAATTGAAACTGGCTGCCTCCTCCGCGCAAATCCTTCCCGTTTCCTGATCTAGAGGAGGATGCACCAATTTGATGAGTAAAACTCCTTTTTCCAAAAGTTCACATTTATGCAAATGAAAAATAAAAATGTGAAGTGGAGTCCGCTTCAAGTTTTATTACAGCTGCAGAGATACTTCCATCAGATGTACATTACACACATGTGTGTGACTTTTGATTCCACAGATAACTGATGAGAATTCATCTTTTAACAACTCCCAGAGTCAAAACAGATACTCCTCCCATGAGCCTCGTCTCCTCCTGATGCTCTTTGGAAACGGAGACATCCCTCAAGTTGGCGTGCTCTGATGACTTTCTGGAGGCTAATCTCATTTGTGTAATTTATACCTCCTCGACTCCTCTCTCTTTCGACCTCCTGCCTGTGACCCTAAAATTAATGCGGGCTAAATATTTTTGAAGGATGTTTGTGTTTCCCAAAATGCACCTGGAGTACACAGCAGGAGGTGATGGTTACAGGAGGAGCTGGAGGTGCAAATCCTCCACTATCCAGCCTGTTAGCATCATCCTGAAGGGACGTGACCTGAAAATGGAGCGAATGTTTAGAAACATTTTCAGTGTTGATCTGACAGAGAAGGAGCAGACAAGTAGGCCCATAGGAATCTTACAGCATGACATTTTTGGAGATAAGATAAAATTGATTTAAAATGACTCCATGTAACGTTGTCATTTTTTTCTGGTAATTTCCACTGTTCTGCTTCAGTTAAAATATCTATGATGGAAGAAATGGGTTTTAGTCATGAGATTTGAACAAAAAAAAGAAGAAAAAAGATTTTTTCTGTAGTTTAACGTTTATTTTGCCTGGCAGGTTTCCAAAGTGAAATGAATGAAAATCAATTAGAAAAAAACAAATATAGACTTCCTTAAAATGATCGCACTTTTGTACAAACATAAAAAAAAATCCCTTAAAATTTCCCCACATTCTTCCCTCCCTGGTTCTCCTACTACCAGAGAAATTTTCTTTAAAGCCACCACAACTACAATTCCCAGAGCCACGCCCCTTTACATTTGGTATCATTGGAAAGCCCCAAATGTTTTCGTCGATACCAAAAGTAGATTGCAGTGGTTGGGAAATATTCAGGTTTAGAAATTGGTAGTCAGGAGGATATGTAGCATGAGGAGCTGCTCCTTGATGCATTTTGAACACGTTTGAAGGATTCGCATGGCAGAAAGTGCAAAAGGTCTGTGAGGAGTTGCTGACGTGGTCAGTCCAGTTCAGATCAAAGTCGGTTTTGTTGCACGGAGAGCTCCCTTGAACTAAAAAAAAAGTGTTCCTAATGAAAACGAGGGTCTCTCGAGTTCAACTGGTGCAGTTTATTACAGCACCGACGCAGACAAACTGTTTAGTAAATCCAGCAGAAGTGAAGCAAAGAGGAAGTGAAATGGGGCAGAGCATTCAGTAAGAAACCAGGAAGAACCCCACCGCCCTGATGAGCCCCCCAAACTCATCATCATTCCACGCGCTTGTCTCCTCATCACCACTTAAACCTCATAGCCTGACTAAATCCACGTGGAATATCTCCCCCAGCATTATGCCACCATTCTTATTCACTTTATGTTAACTGTGTCCTCTGGATTAATCCTGCTAACTGTGCACCTCGGGCCGTCAGACATCACCATCCACCAGCTTTCTTCAGCTCTCAAACCAAACTCTACACTTGAGGAACCAGCTGTACTACACATCCTTCCAGTCACTCCTCATCTTCCACCCTCAATAAGACCAATTTTATTTTCTTAGCAAACAGAGAAAACATCTTAATCTCTTCTATTCCCCATTAAATTATTTAGAATATTTTGTTTTTTACTTGTTTTCAGTTCTCTCTGAATGTATCCAATATTACCAATTAAAAATTCTGAAGTCGTGTATTATTCATTTAGCATGACTGCATTTCTGAGAACCCTATGTCATTGTCTTTAGCTTGGTCCCTGTGTCATCATCATTCCACTAGGGCTAGAAGGGCTTTCCTTCTCATTTTCAAAATGCTTGCCTCCATGAAATCTCAAAAACACTTTGGCGGGAAAAGTTTAGCTAAATATCAAATCTTGTGAATAATTAATCTATTTTTATTCATTTTTCTAAATGATTACTTGCTGCACTGAAAGTATGTAACATTTGTTGATAAATAATTCTTCATAATGCGGCTACACCCTGTTAATAATATGTGAATTAAATTTGAAATGGCGGGTAAATAAGGTGCTCTTCCCCCCTTAAACACTCATGTGAATATTTTTGCATCTTAAACCAACATTGCTGTGAGTAAAAAAATTTGGTATAATAACTGATACCATCTACAGTATATCTCACAAAAAATGATATTGCAATTATTTTGTGGCGTTCAAAGGGTTTAAAAAACATCTTAATTCCCACAAATTTGAGCTTTCTGTCAATTTTTTTATGGGCTTTACAGGGTTAATGTGTATGACTAAAACTATATCCCTGTCAAAACCCAGTAAACAACTACCATCAGAAACAAACATATATGGAATATATTATATGATCAAAAAGCATCAGGATAAAAAAAAGGCGTTTATGCTGCATCCTTATCGCTTTCAGCAGAGGATTAAACTGTGACCTTTGATGTTTTTTCAACTTCCTAACCATCAGACAAAGACGCCATTAAGATGAATAGTTATAAGTGCAGGAAAAGTACTTAAATGCGCGTTTGCACCCAGAGATGTGCTATTCAGTGGAGTGTGCGCGCAAACAAACCACGCATGGAGGCAGAGAAGAGAGCGGGCTCCGTATCTCACAGGGTTCCACTCCAGATAAAATTCAGCAGCATTAAATAATACAGTCCATTTATCAAAGAAAAAAAAATGCTAACCCTGACATTTACACGCGTACACAGCCCTCTCAGAGGGTTGTTGTGAAGCGAAGGTGCCCTTGTGTCTGTGGTCATTCATCAGAAGAGGGGGTCCAAAGTGTCGCGGCAGGTAAAGCCTGATAGGCCTGGGCTGCTGGGAACGTACCCCCTTTGCTTTGAACTTTTCACTGCTGTGGTGTCCCAGAATGTAAAACACTTGAGTCCTCCATTTGGATTTCTATCATTCAGCAGGATCAAGCTGAGAACGGCAGCAAAGCAGAAAGATGCTTTTTACCACCAAAAACAGTTTGAGTCAGGTGAAAAATAAAAAGCCATTTTCATAGATCAGAAATTCACTTTGGTTTCTCAAATGCAGATAAAGTCAAGAGAAAATAAAGATTGTGGTTTTTTTGTTCTGAGCAACAGACATTGTAACATCACTGCTAACATTTTTAACATGGTTTGACTTAATTTGAAGTTTTGTCAAATCCAAACTTTTCAATCAAAAATGCTGAAACCTTTGATTTGTTTCAGTTTAAGCCTTTACTAAACAATCACCTCCTAGCCAAAAAGACAAGACAAAAGCATTTCAAAATATCCTTGCATCTGTCAGTGTTTTGTGTGTAAAATGGGTCACAAAAAGGTAAATAAGATGCACAAAGTCACTGTGTCAGGAGACATTGAGCTCTGTCTATAAATAAACCAGATTTAAAAAAAACTGAAGATTTACCTTTAGTTTGAAAAAAAAGTGTTTTAATGAAAACAAACCTGATTTATATGATATGAAATTTAAAAAAAAATCCTACAATAGGATGTTGGATTGATGGAAACTGAAATGGAGTAAACTGGCTGAAAGGACGACTATGTATAAGATTTCGTTCTTACCAAGATAATGGAAAGAAATAAGAGTAAAAACTACATTTTTTTTCTCCTATCTGCCCCTTTCTGATCAAGTTTTGTGGTTTGTGTAAAATGTTTTTTGGGTAGTTTGGGTAGAGGTAATTAAAAAAGTAACAAAAAAATGTAAAAATTAAATGAAAAAAAAAACAACAGAACTATGAATTAGGAAAGTACATTTCGATGAGCAAACATCAAAATGTTGATTAAAAATAAAGAGAAAAAACATTTTTTTGGACCCCCATCACGAACAGTCAGGTGATTTCTATCAGTAAGGTCAAGGAGCTTCTGCTGATTCAGGTCCCTCAAGTGGGACAACAGAAACACCTCAGAGGTAAAACACATGATTTTCATTTTCAGTCATCTGTGATTCACGACACTCCCAAATTCAACATGAAACCCTTTTTTTTTTCTTTCTTTCTTTGGAGTTTCTTGTGTTTTTTTACTTTCTTTTTTTTTCTTTTAACTTTTTTTACATTTTGAAAAAAAAATCATGCTGTTTGTGTTTGGTGATTAATACTTGTGATAACATGTTCTCATAGTTTTATGCCCTGGAATAAATGTTTGATGTAAAAATACAGGGTAATGATGTTTTTTTGCAGCCTTTCAGGTGACTTTGATTTCTTGTAATCTGGATGATCACAAAGTTCTGAAGAAACCAAGTCTGTTTTGGCAAGGAATATAGTTTAAATAAATGTTAATAGTTGTGTTTTTGCACATTCTGTGTTTTTTTTTTCATTATTTAAGGAAATTATTTCTGGATGTATGCTGTTTGTGGATGTCGGTTCAGCACAGATGCTGTTTGCAGATTTCTGCCTCAAAGTTTGACTTTTCTGCTATTTTCAAGGTGAATTTTTACTGCAACCTTTTTTCAAGTTCCAAAAAAATAATTTCTAAGCAAACTGAAAGCATAAAAATATATTATTTGCAATTTAAAATTTTCTGTTTACATCTGATGCAAAAAAAGAGGCCAAAACTGCATTACATTAGTAGTAAGAAATGCAAAAATATGGGAAAAAATGCAGAAAAGTGCAGATTGATTCATGCAGCAAATTCAGTCAGAGCCCAACTCAGGATCGGCCGAGGAGCGACCGAGCTTGTTGCAGCCGAACGGCGAGGCGATCGATTGAAGTCGTCATTTCACTGCATGCTTTGTGCTGCTGCAGCCTCTGCTCATGCACGTCACATCTTACCTGTTATCGCCGAGTCCCCGGGGTCTCGAATCGAAGAGCAGCATCGGAAATTGTGGAATATTATAGATCCTGCAGCCAGAGGTTTCATCCAGAAATCAATGCAATAAAGATGTGAGCTGGAGTGTACACTTGGCGGATATTAGCTGCCTGACGGACATTAGGGTGCTGCTATATCATCCATTAAAGTGCAAGCAACAAAATCTGCATTCAGACCATCATAATACAGACAAAATGATGGTGTTATGAGAGAGAATAGAGTTGTAATCAAAAGCTGATGGAGATCTACTGATGGTTTTCATCCACTACATAAGTGAAATACTGAGGGTGCAGTTTTATCAAATGTCATCTCATTATAGCAGAAAACTGTTAAAAAACAAGGCTCTGATTAAAATTAAGGGTCATTCTGTGCTTATAAATCAGAATCTCTTCCAAAGCTGGCTCTAAAGTACTTTCCATATTGTGCAGCACTGTAACACCAATATGGGTCGCTAGTCTTCAGTTGCCATTTAGGTGAAATTGTACAATCTGGAGCTTATAGTCAGAAAACAAGGTCCTGCAGCGCCGTGTGCACTCGGCTGAACATGTCAGGCTCTGGCTTTGCTGCTTACTGCTTCAGATCACACTGCTGCTGCCGCTGCGCTAACACTAATGCAAAAGCATAGGGCACACACGAGAGACTGCAAGATCAGATCAGAAAGGCAGAACTGATCACCTTTTAACTACAAAATGCAGATATGAGCTCTGCTGGGTAAAAAAAAGAGTTTTTTATTGATTCATACTTTCTTTTTAACTGTAGCCCTACCTAAAGAAGCTTTGGGTGTTAGTTGCTGTAACAATCACTTTTATAAAGTTAAATTAAAGTAATTAATGATGAAAACTCAGTTCAGATAAAATAGTTTTTAAGAGATACAAACTGTTCAGATACATTTATTCTTTGTCAGTCGTATAATAAAGTGTTAGCATAGTTCTGTCGTGAAGGCAGGCATGCAGGTGTCGGCGTGTTCAGATGCAGTAATTCGTTCACCGAGCCGTAAGGTGAGAGCACACAAACAGAAAACTACAATGATGGTCTGCATTCTTTAATAACCAGATCCGTCCAGCAGTAACACTTTCATGTCACCAAGGTCGGGATATCTGGGGCGCTACTGCGTGAAGATGCACATGCGACCCCTCCAAACCCACACTCATACCAATGATGATGGATGGGAGTTTTCAGTTCAGAGTTTTTGTTTTCTGTAAAGTTGCTAACTGATGACTAAATGCGGTGACAGTCATGCAATTAACTGAAAGAGTTTAAGTCCATCACTCACATAGGTAAGCAAAATATATTCTCTGAATTTGACCCACCTCCCCTGGGAAGTTCACTGCAGACACATTTCCCGAACCATTTGGTGCTTCATCCATTACTTCAACTTCCTCATTCATTCATTCATTGTAAAGAGCCACCAGGTAAGCATTGGTGTGTGAATAGTTGCAGCATGAATAGTCACGTCTGCACAGTTGCTGTGTGATTAGTCTGGTGTGAACAGTCGCATGGGAACAGTCGTGTCTGTGAAAAGTTGCTGCAAGAGCAGTTGCATGTGAACGTTCCAAATGCAAACAGGTGCCACATAAACAATCTGTTGTAAGCTGTTGGAAATGAACAGTTGCTGCATAACATTTGCCACATGAACGATCCTGTGAGAACAGTCGAATAAGAACAGTTGTGTGAACTGTCGGATATGAACAGTGAGATGTTAACAGTTGGATATGAACAGTCAGGTGAGTGTGATTCTTGCCTCCCCACTACACAAACAACCCAATATAATGGCATTGCTCAGCATTGTCAATCAATGTTTATTTCATTTTAGATATTCATCATATTCACATCAAGCGGTCAGATATAAACAGTCGGATATGAACAGTTGAGGGTAAGCAGTCAGATATGAACAGTCAAGTTTGAACAGTCGGATGTGAACAGTCAGATATGAACATCGGGTGTGAACAGTCGTATGTGAACAGGCGGGTGTGAACAGGCGGGTGTGAATAGTCGGGTGTGAACAGTCGTATGTGAACAGGCGGGTGTGAACAGTCAGATGTGAACAGGCGGATGTGAACAGTCATATATGAATAGTCGAGTGTGAACAGTCGGGTGTGAGCAGTTGGGTGCGAACAGTCGTATATGAACAGCCAGGTGTGAACAGTCAAATATTAACATTCAGGTGTGAACAGTCGGAAATGAACAGTCACATGTGAATAGTCAAATGTGAACAGTCACGTGTGAACAGTCACGTGTGAACAGTCATATATGAATAGACGAGTGTGAACAGTCGGGTGTGAGCAGTTGGGTGCGAACAGTCGTATATGAACAGCCAGGTGTGAACAGTCAAATGTTAACAGTCAGGTGTGAACAGTCGGAAATTAACAGTCGGGTGTGAACAGTCAGGTATGAACTGTCGGATGTGAACAGATGTTAACAGTCGGGTGTGAACAGTCAGATGTAAACAGTCGGATGTGAACAGTCGGGTGTGAAAAGTCGAATATTAACAGTCGGAAATGAACAGTCGGGTGTGAACAGTTGGATATGAACAGTCGGAAATGAACAGTCGGGTGTGAACAGTCGAATATTAACAGTCGGAAATGAACAGTCGGGTGTGAACAGTCGGATATGAACAGT
>NC_050524.1:22795675-22796839 GCF_002922805.2 Oryzias melastigma | reverse complement strand
GTATGAACTGTCGGATGTGAACAGATGTTAACAGTCGGGTGTGAACAGTCAGATGTAAACAGTCGGATGTGAACAGTCGGATATGAACAGTCGGGTGTGAACAGTCGAATATTAACAGTCGGAAATGAACAGTCGGGCGTGAACAGTTGGATATGAACAGTCGGAAATGAACAGTCGTATGTGAACAGTTGGATATGAACAGTCGGAAATGAACAGTCGGGTGCGAACAGTTGGATATGAACAGTCGTATCTGAACCGGTGTATGGGAACATTCGTATGTGAACAGTCGTATGTGAACAGTCGGAAATGAACAGTCGGGTGTGAGCAGTTGGAAATAAGCAGTTGGAACAGTTGGCTTGAACAGTTTCAGGTAAACAGTCATCTTAAACTGTTGCCATGTAAAAAAATAATGTGTGAACGGTTGCTACATGAACAGTCATCATCTCTCCACGGTGGAAACAAAGAGAATTGGATCGGTTTCTGCTTCTTCTCTGCAGAACAGACACAACCGGTAATCACTACGGCTGTAAAAAGTAACTGTGATTTCATTCGAGCTGATTGGAAATTTTAGCAGTGGTTATGCCTCATAGGTGAATAATTTATCACTGAACATTTAGAGGGATGCAGTTTGGACAATGCAAGACAGAGATAAACCATCCTGCAAAAATTTCAATTTCCTACGTTCAATTTGATTTAAAAAAAAAAAAAACATTTCTCTATTAATTCATGCAAACTTAAATATTTCAAGGACTAGGTTTGTTTTTGGGAAACACAATCATTTGAAAGGTCTTTATGTGCTTAGGTGAGAGACAACAAGTTTGTCCAAAAGAAGTTTTCTGAGAGATGAAGGGTGGTTCCATCGGAGATACAGTCATGAGATTCAGTGTAGAGGAGCAGTACATGTCACAATGAAAAGCAGAACCGTAAATGGAGCTCTAGTCAGGTTTGACATTTTTTCAGGTTCTGCCTGTTAAAGTTCTGATGAGCGAAGCTGAGCTGCTGCTAGTGAGCTGAGAAAATTGAACACTGAGGGCTGATGGGAACGACAGGTGAAATATCTTTATCCATTTAAAGCCGTAGTCGCAACCGCCCTACAGGTGGATACGGGCTGTCTACAGGGAAAATGGGTAAACCTGCATAGGTAATTCACATGAAATATTAAGG
>NC_050524.1:22786917-22795559 GCF_002922805.2 Oryzias melastigma | reverse complement strand
TCGCAACCGCCCTACAGGTGGATACGGGCTATCTACAGGGAAAATGGGTAAACCTGCACAGGTAATTCACATGAAATATTAAGGTTGCAGACTGCTTGGTAAACCTGTCGCGCAAAAATATTCAAGCAACCTTTTTGTCTACGGGCATTACTGCACACAGCAGATTGTAGCAAAAACTTAAGGGTAAGTAAAGGTGAAGTAGGGGAGATGCTTATCATGGGATGATTCTGCTCTCCTTGCATGCAGCCTGACTGTTAGGAATGAGGAAATTAAACAGAGTGTAGTTTGCGTGGGCATCCTACAGGTGTCCTACAGGTACTGACGTATCACGTGCACACCCTGTGACAGTAACAGCCAGTACTGACAGCTTACTAACGACATGAGTGCGGTGTATGCCACACGCACAACAATGGTGCATTCCATTTTCCTAATGTCCCTTGAGGTGGTCGTATACGAGCCTGAAGGAAACTGGAACACATATCAGCGCTACCCTTAAGATGAAGCCTCTCCACGACCCTCCATGAGCCCAAAAACCTGTACGGTTGGCTAAAGCTGAACCCCGAGGACTTAAAAACCAAAGTTTATAAAGAATTTCTAAGCTTTTCTGCTTTTAATATTCCTGCAAAAAATTTAGAAACATTTAGCTCAAGGTGGACTTTAATGAAATCCATCTGGTCTGAACAGAACGGCACATAAACCCACCTCTATTTTCAGTTTTTCTGCCCTGAAATAACTTTTTTGGTCCACCAGCGAAGAAAATCTCTCAAATTCATCTGTACAACATCTTCTTTCCATCATTTTCAAACCTGCTCTGGTTTAACGATAATGGGATTTTTTCAGCAGTTTAGCAAATGAAAAGTTCTGACAGCTTAAAAATGATTCAATGCTTTTGCCTTCATGACCTCTTTGGTCAGTTGGACAAAGAAATTATTGTGAAGATCAAAGTTGTCGATGCGGGACTTGACCTGCAAAATCAGGCCTTCATGCCAAAATGCCGAGCCGTTTGTCACAAAAAAGGTCATTCTGTTTTTCTACAATTTACTGAGGTGCAGATGAAGGAGGTTCAGGCGGCAGCGAGATGCTCTGCTGGAGTGTGATCGCATTCCAGCTTTAGCAACATTCACTCACATCTTTTAGGGCCTTTTCTTTGTGCTGTGTGATCACAAAGACACGGAGCATGAATCTGGGAGGGTGAGCCTTTAAACTCATGCCTACACCTGCTTCATTATTTGATTTTTTAAAGTATATTTAAATACACTTTAAATATATATCTAAACAATTTTGACACTTTTTTTGAAATTTTACATTTTTATATTAATGATGGATGCACCTTTCTGCATCTATCTGTCTGTCTGTCCATCCATCCATCCAAAACCTAGGATGGTTTTTTGCTTTAAACTAACCTACCATTGAACACGGTGGTGGTAGTGTGATGGTCTAAGCTGAAATGTGCTGAGTTTCTGTTTATGCAGTAAAACATCTCAGTGTAGTGCTACGTTCACAACGCTGTTGGCGATGCGCATTCAAGTGACAGGTACTATAAATGTATATTTCGGCCTTCTGTGCTCAAAACTTTAAGGTTCACACAAGCTACACACGTTTTTACGACTGTTTTCAGGCTCCGTGTACAAAACGTGCAGCCATTGAACACTGTCTTCAAGTCAAATCAAGTCAAACCTTGACCAATCAAGGACTCAGATTTGGTGGTGACAAATGGATTTGCGACATTAGTACCACCTAAATGTTTTGCACCACGCCTCTTCCAACTGCAGGTGGCAGACATACGCTGGTCAACAGTTGCGTAAAGAAGAAGTGGAAGCACCCCCCTGCCTGTTCAGTGTGAACACAACGGGTTATAAGCATATTCAAGAACCCGTGTTTAGCACAATCTTGAACGTGTGTCACAAGCCGATGTGTCCATAGCTTAACTAACTTCTAAACCAGCCTCAAAGTGAATTATTCTAGACTTTAAGGTCAGGGAGGAACTACTTTTCCAGAGGAGGAGGCAAGTTTGGACTCGTAGCATCGGACATCATCTTTATCATCTATGCGTAGCGTCAATTAAAATATTGGGATAGGGACAAACACTTTGAACATTACTCTACATAGATATAAAAAAATAATTCACTTAGAAGTTTTAAAGCTGTCCAAGGAAGTAATGAAGATCAACCTGCTAACAGACACTTGACCTCTGCTTAGGGGCTAAACTGCAACAAGTTACAAAAATATATATGGGTCACTGTCGCTGCTATTTCTCTGAAACCTGAATGTCAACCAGCAGATGAATCATAAGAATGTGTGCTTAGGTGACACCCCAGGAATGAACCGCTGTCAAAGAACCAGACAAAGAGGCAGGATAAAAAGAATGCAGTCGGGCGAGACCTTTGCTGCGTAATGCGGCTGCAGGAGGTTACAGTAACGCACACAAACACGTAATCTGCTTGAATGAAACCCAGAAAAGCCTGATTTCACTGGAGCACGTGAGATCTTTATCACGGTGGAGGCATTCAGGAACAAACAAAGCAACAACTCAGATGCGGCACAACATAACGCAGAACCGTGCACAAGTTTGTTATTGTTCCTCTAACTGAAGGAGACACACACATGGATCAGTCGACGCATGTTTTTCCTAAGAATCCAGCGAGTGTTTTATGTCTGAATTAAAGGTGAGTGTGTGCGTGTAGATGTGGTGTTTCTTTGTGTGCCTCTGTGACTGTGAGCAGACACACTACATCTCCAGGTAATTGGATCTGAGCTCAACATGTCAACATTCGCATCCAATCAAATATTTTCTCTATTTCCATGCCAACATTAAATCCCTTCACAACATAAATCAGAAACACACACACACGCACGTGCACTGCTAGATGATACAAGCGAGGCTACACAAGAGCACAGCGATTTAACATTTCAGGTATCAGCCTGTCATAAACCACACAAATGAAAAAGAAGAACTAAGAAGAGGGGAAGAACACTAATGGAAGACTGCAAAAACAAACGATTCCACTGAAAAATGACTGAAACTCAGTCTTTCATTTCCTCTTTCTTACATGATTGCAGCTGCTTTGTGTTTCATCTCATGGACACACAAACATTACCAGAAAGGATGAAGGGTTTGGACTTTTAGAGTTCATTTCAAACTGCGGAAAAGCCCAGCTTGCACACAGAGTTGTCATTGCAGCTACACAACCATGGGTGTGTGTCAGAGTGGCGTTCATTGTATTGTTCAAGGACACTCAAGTGTGTGAAGGGGATCCAATCACAAACAGAAGAAGCATAGAAACTTACCTCTGTCTGAGACGTTTTACAGACTCACAAATTCAAAAGGGACAGAAAAACACTTATAAGTTTGTTAAAGTGGAGATCAGAGGATGGAGAGAAAAAGGAGGAAGAGCTGGACAGGAGAAGAGCATCTTCTTACCTGGAGATGTTCGGACAAGGTGGCGGGCTGCCTGGAGCTCAGGGATGGAGCCGAACTCTCCTCGGGGCGCAGAAACACTTGCTGACCGCGTCTGTGGGCATCAGAAACAACAGTGTGACCCTCTTTGCATCTGTGAGTGTAATCTGGCGTGTGCACGTGAAGGCAGCAGCTGAAAGTCTGAGTGATAAACTCCTGTGGAAAAAACACATCTTATCCAGAGGGAGTGCAGGAATTCAAAAGGGGTGTGTGCGAGGGAATGCAGGTGAAAAGGTGAGTGTGTTGACATGTGTGAGGCTCTTACAGGTCCTTTGCCTTTTTCCTCTCGATTGCGGTCATGTCATCTCCACCTGTCGTACGCAGAGAGAGCGCTGGATTCACGCACACATTCACACACACACACGCGGCGGCAGCGGCGGCGCACCGGTGTGCTCGCTCGCACTGACAGGCTGAGGCGCACACTGGAGCTCCGGCACCACGAGCTGCAGCGCAGAGCTGAGCGCAGTCCCTCCTCCTCCTCCTCTCTCCTCCCACCTCTCCCTCGCTCTCTATTGCCGGTCCTCCTCTGGGTCTTACTGCCTCCCTCAGACCTCCCCTGCTCCTCCTCAACAGTGAGCACAACACTTACAACTGATATGTGGACTAAACTCAACTCTTGACTTTAGTTGATGGGAATTTCTGTCACATCCTGGAGTCTTGACCTACAACACGGTTTGGACTTACAGGAAACGTGGTGAAAGATGAGCAGCACACAGAGAGAGACCTCACAGACGGTGAAGCAAACCCGCCTGCAGCTCCAAAGGATTCAATGGGCTGTACCTTACAAAGACTGTGCTAATACTGGGGATGCTGTAAAGATCTGACAGTTCACCTCTTTTGGAATCTTTTCTATTGGTTTCTGTCACCAACTTCAGAACTTCAGTTACCTTAAAAGGTATTTGAAGTTCTAGTTACTTCACGGCTTCTTAATGACTGTTCTGAGCCGACTGTTAAACTTCTCCAAATCATTTAAAAGACACTTTTCATGTTTTATATGATGGTTTGGCCTTTTTTCTTTGATTCCGGCTCTGCTTTCCAAGTTTTGTCTTTATTCATGAACTTTATTTCTTTTTTTGCCATCAAACTAGTTCTTTTACAGCCCTCTACAGCTATATTTGCCCTTCAAGCTCCTCCAAAAACCACCAGACACTTCAGACAGAACAGCAGTGCCATTGATACGTGAGTCTGTCGTTGTCCTGAGTGGTTCCCTAAAGTCCGACACCGATCATCTTTTGATCTACGGTAAAACTGTGGTCTTTTAATCATGATTATGAGGTTTTTAGAAAAAAATATATTTTCTGGGGGATTAACTACTGCAGCTCTGCGGAAACAATAAGAAATTCACTTTTGAGCTGTGGGCGGTACCATTGCTGCAGAGCAAGCCCCCCAACTTCCCATCATCTGTAACTCCAGCTTAACATTACCGGTGCAACAAAAATGACGAGCAGTTTTGGGGCTATCCAGAAGTACAGTTTTAAGCCAGCTCAGATGAGGAAAACAAAGACAAATCTAGTTGTCTACAAGTGGACGCATCAGAATGGAGCAGAGCAGGGAGCTTTTGGCTTGCAGTTGTAGATTCTTGGCCACACCTACATGCTTTTCCAACAGCATTTTTTCATCTGCTCTTGATTCACAGTGATTTTAAACTTAACTGTATACCTATATGTCCCCCATCATATAAAAAATGCCACAAGAACATTCTAAAAACACCAAAGACATGATTTAATGTCATTTTTTGTTTGGAGAATCCAGACATGGACAGCCTCCCTTTGGAGTGGTCCTTCTATAATATCCAGAGAGGGGGCGTGTTCCTTCACATGCGTTTTTAAACAAAATGGCAGTACAAAACACAAGGAATGAATTTACTGTAGCTTTTCAGCTACAAACAAACTATGAATGGCAGCTGTGAAATAGCAGTGGGGTGAGCAATCCCACCACAAACTCCTACAGCCAAGAATAAAGTGTTCCCTCGCTATATTGTGGATCACCTTTTGTGGTTTGACTGTTAAATAGATTTTTATTTTTTGTACAATTTTAGATTTTTTTTTTCCTGCACATTTTGTTCTGCTTCCTGATTGGCTGGAGACCTTTGTCAATCAATCTCCTCTGTGCCATGTCTCCAGTAAACAAACCTTTCACTTTCCCCAATCTAGATAGATTTTATGTGAGAGTTCAAATATAAAAAATGTGAAAATGATCATGTCTGTTTGAAGTGCATAAGGTGTGTAGTGAGGGGTTCAAAACATCTGTAATCCTACTTTGCAGATTTCCACTACAGCAGGTTAGAGCACAACTCCTGAGAAAAACAAAAGTCCTCCGTACAACAATTACAATATATTATGTACAATTTGTTGCAACATTTTAAGTTATATTATTGCATTAAAGCAGTTTGTTTTCTGGTTGTGGTGACAGACACCTGAGACGCTCCTCTGCATGCTTTGAGTGAAGAAAATCCTCTAATCAATGACACTAACCTAGCTTCTTTGTTGTGCAGAAGTTGTGCAGAAGTTGTGCAGCTTTGATCTGTTGTTGACAGAGTTTAAGGTCAAACTGGTGTTTGTTTCTGTGGTGCAGCTCAACTAGCTGTATCTTGTTGATGCTAAATGTTGCATAGATGGTTTTGGTATTTGAGACAAAGTGGTAAGAAGGTTTGAATGATATATTCTGCTTTAAATGCTCCACCTGCAAGATGTGTAGTGAACATGTGAGTTCACACCTTGGAATCCTTGAAGTTCGTCTAATCCTGGATTCACATTAATGCAGGCGTTCACAGTGAATGCGAATTGCATGGCGAATTCTTGTCCTCCGCCTCTGTTTAGACGTGCGACAAATTTGTCACTTTTCCAAAAATGTGTTTGTAAACTTGGTGCTCCCAGTGAGTGTGGAAGGAACGACCGTCAAAAATGATTAGCCTTGTGGAAGCATTGAGTGTATTTTTCAATACAAAAGACACATATGATGTTGATCAGGTTTATTTATTCTAAAGAGCTTTATAAAATCATGAGTAATCATGTCTCCACGTCTGGGTTCATGAGATCATTCAGAGTATCTCCCTGGATGGTAAAGTCCGCTATTTACTGCAAGAGCTGCATTTGAATTACAGGCGCTTTCAGCGGTACTTCTGTCAACTCAATGATTTGTTGTCCCGTATTAGTCTTAATAAAAATAAGTAAAAAATGAGAGCAACTTTTCATTATTGTCTCCATACAAATAAAGCAAGTTCAGTAGGAGAATGATCAGATTCTCCATGTTGGTTTTGGACTCCACCCACTTATTACATCATCAACACGTCATGAGCTAAAGCTTAGCTCATGATTGGTTGATGCAAAGAAAATTCTTCATTAAGGTCCAGATATTGGAACTCGTGCATCAAAATTTTTGTCGCACCACCTGAAACACCCTGTTGTCAGAGTGCCACATCCAACAATCAAATCACACTGCAGGACCTCCAATCGTGTCTGTGAACTGAGTTTACACTGAAACAGGCCTCCTCTGCACCGCAAACCGCATTCAGTAAGAACACTGTATAAGGGATGAAATAAATTGTCCGGATCATTTCTATGTTTTAGTTTTGCTTCACACATTCTCCATAGTTCATGTCAAAGGCACTAAACTGTCCCACAAAGAAACACAGATGGATGACAGAACCTCAGCTTTAGAACAAGTTAATTCAGTTTGGTAAAATAGAACTTCCACAAAAATGGAAGACATTTCCAGGTTTTGCCTCTGTGACTGGATTCTGTCAATTGTAGCGGGGTTCATTCTCTTCTTCTGGGGTCTTTTAACCGACAAGTGAGTTCATTTTTTAGCAAGGGTTTATGGAAACATTAGGAAAAACAAGCTAAGACTGTAAGAAACTGTCAATTCTTCATACAACAAAACAAAGTGTTTTTTTTGTTTGTTTCAGCAGATGCTGAGCTGTATTTGGAAACAGTCAGACTTAAGTTATGTTAATTACAGAGCTCTCTTTTGTGTTTGCACTCCCAACACCCCATATACACCATATCCCTATTTTTATATCGATTAATTAAGCAGCAGCTGTGTGCAGAACTTCGATAAAAACTAATCCAAGTTTTCCCCTGGTAAAATATCACTTGGGTTGCAAAAGATAATTTTTTTGCAGAACTTTTCAAGCGGCGAGTCACCACTTTTGCTGTTCACCCAAACACAGTGAACTGCAGCAAACAGACTCCTTTCAGGAGGAGATGCTGTCAGAAAACAGGAGAGCTGGAGGAAACACAAATCCAGGAAATACAAAGGGCAAGAAGCAAGAAGCACCTACTTTAAATCTACAAGGCAGTCAGAGTTCATGCCCCAGAATGAGGAGAACAGAAATGATAAAGAACAGACTAAGATACAGATGAGATTAGAGCATCAATGAACCATCACTTTAGCAGATCTAAGGATGGTTTGAGGCACTCTGTATCTCTTTTTTTCATCCATTCAGCATTTGTGCATCATTCTGCCAAAGGATTCATCTGATACCTTTCTGGGTGGAGCTACCGCATGTCAAAGCTGAAGCAAAGTCACACTGCAATGGAGCAACACATAATCAGCAGCAGCATGCGTCACAGGGAAACCCACACAAAGCCCAAAATGTTGACACACCTGCACAGCGTGGAGACACAACCCTCTGCTTCCCTGTGAAAGCAAACTTCCCAGCAAGCATTGTTCTGCTGAAAGAGATTTTTTTTTTTAAATTGGACTTCTAAGTTTGATGGAGTTTGTTCTCTGCTGATGACAGATGTGATGGAAGCTCAGACTTTGGTCCTCAAATGCAAAGACCTGCAGGTGAGCTGCAGAGGTGGTGCTAACCAAAACAGTCCATTTCAAAGCTCAGAGGGAGGAAAGAGACTCCACAAACGTGCAAAAGAACAATCTAAATTTGTAGAAATACATTCAAATATGGAGGCATTTTGCAGGTTTATGAAACATTTATTTTGAGTGGCCTGATACTTTCATAAATTCACATTCCTTGATGTAAAAGGCCGTTTCTCTTTAAGGCTCACACTTTTACACGCTGTGAGGTTAATTGAGGTGACGCAGTAGAAATTTACTAATGTCTCAGTCGCTGTAAGAGTTGTCATTTTCATCTATAATTGTTATGTTATTAGCTGTTGCTGCACATGAAGCCATTCTTTTTTTTAAATTCACAGAAGCTGTCATTTTTTCATGTTTTTGTTCC
>NC_050524.1:22783978-22786486 GCF_002922805.2 Oryzias melastigma | reverse complement strand
AATAATAAAATGAAATAAATAATCAAATAAACACGAGCGCTAAAAAAAATAATTAAAATACAAATTTAAAAAAATAGAATAAAATTATAGAAATATAAAACAAAATAAAACCAACAGCTCAAAAAATATATAAAAAGCTACAAAAAATAAAGATGATACACAAAATAAAATAACAGTTGCCAAAAAACAAAAACATGTAAGTATAAAGACAAAATATAACTCAATACAATAAAAGATTAAAATGAACTTACATCAGCCCAATTTTACTCTCTTGTTTTTGTTTTTAAGGGGAAAAACTTTCTTGAAAAACTAGCTTTCCAAAATTCTAAATTTTGCCTGAAATTATTGTAAAATAATTTTAATAACTGGCTTCCCACAACCTTAAAACTAAGTTTTAAAGTCTGAAAAAGGTCCTCTTAATTTCCAGAGTCCAGAAAATGTTGTCCTTGTAATTTCTCCTGTAGTAATTGGGTTTGCTGCGTTGAGGTGCTTTGCGTTGCTCTGACAGCAGACTGTCAGAGGTGACATTGATGGAGACGGGAGAATTAGCATGAAGCTTCAACAGGTTGATTAGCACTGACTAATGACGGAGCATTAATCTGACAGCAGGTCTGGGGTCATTAACTAAAAACAGAATCGCCAGCAGCTATCTGCTCAAAGTCAGGTCAGATCATAAAAAAATACATAATTTAGAGGCCATGGGGAGGCAGTTTGCATACATGCCTTACTTTGAGGATAATGTTCTTCATTAAAATGTACTTAATGAGGGTGCAAAGAGGATATCACATGCCGAGGATGTTGAAGTGAATTTGTCTGCATCTTTGAAGGCTCAAAGCAACGACATGTTAAACAATTTCACGTGTTGGTGTTAGTTTGCTCTTTTGCATATTTCAGGCTTAGACAGATCCTGTGAATTCTTTTATATATGAAGTGTCAAAGAGACTCACAGGGGAAGCAGCTGAAAGGTGGATTCTTGGTTGGTGCAGCCATGTTCAGGTGAGTGCTCTCTGCTCTGAAATGCTTTAATATCCCAGTAAACCCTGAGGCAGCCTGTTTGGTATAAATGATGAAAGGTTATTCCAGTACAGCAGAGGCTCAGGATTTATTGACCGGTGTTGGCTGGCAGCTGCAAGGTACACAGAGAGATAATCGTAGCTGCACACAGTTCATAATGTAAATACTGCAGCACACTGACACAGAGAGCGCGTTCAAGGAAAATCTGCTGTGGACTGAATCTTTTTCTGCACAAAAGCTCACACATCTCTACTGCCAGAGTATCGATCTCAAGTTTGTGATTAAAACAAGGGCTGTTGCTGCTGCTCAAATGCAATCAACAGACAAACCTGAAATGTAATCACTCCCTCACTCAATTACTCCTTTGCACCTTCCACACAAACCAGCCTCACAAAGTGCAGCGGCATGAATAAATCGGGATCGTCGCAAGCAATCCGTGAACCTTGAGTCATCCAGGCGGTGAGCTCCATTCTGAGGTGTGTCGGTGCAAAGAACGGTGCATCTTCATGGCTGTGATGAGAGTTTCATGTGTCCAGGAAGTCTTGGAGAAAACAGATGTGTAGACCTGTCACGTGCATGCGTCTGCCCTGACTCTCATAAAGCTGTCAAGTGACGGAAAGCTCTAAATGGTAAAGGTGCACTCAGGGGAATGGGGCTAATCTGCATAATGGTGGAACTGTATTAACAGCATCTTAATGTGCACACACACATGCATGCACCTTCCTATAGTAGAAGTTAACAGACTGCAAGTCTCCATCCCCCTTACACAAGCATTTTTGTGGTGCTTATATGCTTTAAGCAGAGGTAATACGGAGATGTAATCATGTCGCTGCACTCTATCTAACCTCCTTAACAGTTTTCTCTTGGTTGTTGTACAAGGGGGACGGCGCTCCCCGATTACAGACGAAGGATAAGATGCATAAATATTTATCTTGCCCCCCCACCCCGTCCTCCCTTTAAATTCAAGAGAATTGTCAAACAGAATGCTTAAACACGGCTCATCATGAGAGGGCCTCCAAAATTTATTTTTTTATTCAAACACATATTTGCATCACATCCAACATCAGCGGTTTCTCTAACTGTTCTGGACGCGTGCTGGCCATTTTATCCGTGTGGGAGCCTTTATGTTGGTTTGTACTTAAATTAAATGAGCGCTTTCTGGAACTTAAATGTGCAATCAGGGCCAATAATGAGCGAATCCCCAGGGCTGCACTGCAGAGGATGAACAAGAAAAAGGATTTTTTTTTTTCTCAAGGCACTGTAATAAGTAAAAAATATATATATATATATATATATTTATAGAGAACGTAGACAAAAAGTCAAATATAAGTTTACGGTATTTGAAAATATTTGAAGACGTTCAAGTTTAAACTTGAAATAAAACATAAACTCTTGAGGATGTGTTTACCTTCCCTTAAAACGTAGTGTCCACTAAAGCAAATATTGTTCAGAATTCCCAAACTTCAATTCTCAGGTTTAAGCATGCTGCAGGTT